>NC_056741.1:530220807-530446895 GCF_019279795.1 Protopterus annectens
CAAAGCCACAATGACATCAGTATGTCTATTTTGTGTTTTCAGGATTTTGGTCTTTCAGGATTTTGGTCTTTCAGGATTTTGGTCTTTCAGGATTTTGGGCTTTCAGGATTTTGGGCTTTCAGGATTTTGAGTTTTCAGGATTCTGAATTTTCAGGCTTTTGGTTTCAGGATTTTGATTTTCAGGCTTATGATGTTTCAGGCTTCTGAATGGGAACCATCTATATATATATATATATATATATATATATATCTATATATATATATATCTATATATATCTATATATATATATCTATATATATATATCTATCTCTATATATATATATATCTATCTATATATATATATCTATCTATATATATATATCTATCTATATATATATATCTATATATATATCTATATATATATATCTATCTATATATATCTATATATATATATATATATATATATATATATCTATATATACAGCTATATATATGTATATATCTATATATATATATCTATGTATCTCTCTCTGTCTCTCTGTCTCTCTCTGTCTCTCTCTGTCTCTCTGTCTTTCTCTCTGTCTCTCTCTGTCTTTCTCTCTGTCTCTCTCTGTCTTTCTCTCTGTCTCTCTCTGTCTTTCTCTCTGTCTTTGTCTCTCTGTCTCTCTCTGTCTTTGTCTCTCTGTCTCTCTCTGTCTTTGTCTCTCTGTCTCTCTCTGTCTTTGTCTCTCTGTCTCTCTCTGTCTTTGTCTCTCTGTCTCTCTCTGTCTTTGTCTCTCTGTCTCTCTCTTTGTCTCTGTCTCTCTCTGTCTTTGTCTCTCTCTCTCTCTGTCTTTGTCTCTCTCTCTCTGTCTTTGTCTCTCTCTCTCTCTCTGTCTTTGTCTCTCTCTCTCTCTGTCTTTGTCTCTCTCTCTCTCTGTCTTTGTCTCTCTCTCTCTGTCTGTCTCTCTCTCTCTCTGTCTTTGTCTCTCTCTCTGTCTTTGTCTCTCTCTCTCTCTCTGTCTTTGTCTCTCTCTCTCTCTCTGTCTTTGTCTCTCTCTCTCTGTCTTTGTCTCTCTCTCTCTCTCTGTCTTTGTCTCTCTCTCTCTCTGTCTGTCTCTCCACACACACACACACACACACACAATATAAAAACACCAACTCAACACAGTGGGGAAGGGGCCAATTTAATTTTCAGTATTTTGTGGTTTCTTCATTATTGCATTTCAACATTTTGGGTTTTCTGTCAAATGTCTTGCCCCCAGAGATGACAATATTGTTTCCTTTGTCACTCACTTGACAGCTGTGTATCTAAATAACACAGGTCATTCAGTTTTTTTTCAATCTAAATTTCATTTAGCTAGTTTTTTTGCACATTTGACACACAGCTTAAATATGGATCTAGTCACATTTGACACATATACAGCTTAAATATGGATCTAGTGAAACGGTATAGATGTTTAGTTGGTGAATTTGTCCATTTTGGCTTCTGTATTCAGATATAAATTTGCAGATTCTGCAAATTTGAGTACTTGAATGCTTTTGCATAATGTAACTTCTTCATGCTCTCTGTAGTCTCAACAAACGGCAACATTCTTGTAATCATGTTTACCATTATTTTTCTGTAATATTTGCATAAAATGCTACTTTTGAAAACAATCTATGTACTTTTGTGGAATTTTCCTTCCTTGGGCCTCAGCTGAAAGTGCTGTAGCTCAGTTAGACATTTCAGATCAACTATTGTCAAATATATAAAGAAAAAGCTAAAACAAAATGATTATTGTATACACTGAGTCATTTGTCCATGTATAACAAGTTTTTGAGTTCCTTATATTGGCCTGCACAGTTGCTGTATTCATTAGTCACTCAGTAACAGGTATATATTGGAATAGCAGAGACTAATATGGTTGGCTGTAATACTTGGGTCCTCCGGGGTCAGATTTCCTATAATCTGCATTAGAAGTGATGCGTTTTTTCTTTTTTTTTCTTTGTCAAGGAGTCAGCTGATTTGCTACTTTGAGGTCCAGGGAGTATATTTCTTGAGGTGGGAGCTATGAAATTTATGCTGCTAAAAGGTAGTGTCTATGTAAATTGGGGACTGACTAGTGACTAGCTAATTACTGATATTGGAGGAACATGGTAAGCCTGTGATATACTGCCCTGCCTCAGCAGTTTGCTGATGGTTTGAATGGGAGAGTTAAAAAGATCATTGAAAATGTTTACCTTGTATATGTGCTTTGTACTCGAATGCTAGCTAATTATTCTGACCTTGCATTGTTTTTTTTTTAGCCAATAAATCATTTAAAATATACTTTAACTTTCTGTTTTGCCTTCTGACAGATTGTTCTGTATTTACATTGTGCTTTTCTCCATTTTCTTTTTCAGATTTATAGGCACTCCATTAGCAAGACTTATGAATATTAAAGAGAAAGTACGGTTAAAAGCAACACCCAACCCAGTCCTTGAAAAATTTTATACATCAACAGCAAAACATCCAAGACAGGTAACGAGTTTCTACATTCACAAGATGTTGGATTTTACTCACTGACAGGGAAGGGAATGAATTGTGCTGTCACATATTAAATTTAGTAAATGCTTAAAGCTGTAGTCTCTGCAGGGTCTGATGCTTTTGGTCAAATAAATTTGCTAAATGTACATTGTGTAAAGCGTATTCTTACAGAATCTTAAGGTAATGTGCAGAAAAGCTGCAGCAGCACTTAATATTTTGAGTAATAGAAATTAGTTGCTTCATTTTTTTTTCTTTTGGTTTAGCTGATCACGTGGCATTGTCCTCCCCTTGATGTTTATAGTATGTCTGACCCAATAGGTCATAAACGCAGCTGTGCAGGTATGATTTGTAGTGCAGTCTGGTATTTTGAATTGCAGTAGACCAGGAATTTAATATGTGCAAAAGCTTGACTATATTCGAGGTATGCATTTGTTGTTTTTATCAACACTTAACTGTAAAGCTTGAGTACTTTAAGTTTTGTGGAAAGTTGGTACTTAGTAAAGGTGTCATTTGCAAGAAATTGGAGAACTCTTAAAGGGGCGAAGTACTTTGGAAAGGAGTATTCCAGGCTCTGAATTAAATCCTATTTTTTCTTGCATCACTTGTGTCAGAGGAAATCTTTGGAGGTATCCTGGCAGCAGTTATACAGCAGAATAAACAAACGTAAAAGGAGTAAAAGGAGAAAGGTAATTGTACTGAATGTTCAACAGTGTTGTAAGATCTGCATAAATCATCTTAATGATGCTACCACATAACCTGAAACATTTAATAAATGTAATTTAATGTTAGACGGATTTCCAGAACTTTTAGATAAGGGTGTTAGGCTGCTTTATGCAGAGGGATGTATAAATGAAGTTATTTGATAAACAGACTAGATTAGTGTCATTTTATTTACCCAAGATATATAAACGTTTGGATGACTTGCCTGCTAGACCTGCAGTGTTTGTTAGTACTATATTTGAAAAGGTGTCCAAATGATTAGTGCTTATCTTAATTTGTTTGTGTCTTTCGGCTTTCCTCTTAATGACACTGAAAAATACTTTTTTTTTTAATTGGGAGTGCCATTCTTTATTTGCAAAAAAATTAGAGGATTTATGTGGGAATACAGTGTGTACTGGTTGACAGTGGATGTCACTAGTCTTTATACTAGGAATGAGCATAAGTTTGGCATACAGGCAACCTTGCAGTTTTTTTTTTAAGGATTCTCTACAGATAAATTTATTTTTGTGACTTGATATATTTTTAAGTAGTGATTTTTTTTATGTTTGAAATGGTATTTAGCCAGTTAAAGGGGCTGCATTGGGAGCCCCCTTTTCCCCTGCATATTTATTCATGGAGCTTTTTGAAAGGGAATAATTTATTCTAAAAAATTTTTCAGCAGGTGGTTTGTTGTTTTTATTAAATTAGTGGCTCGATACTTATAAGGGAAAGACTTTGATTCTAAAATGTTTGTGGATGAATTAGGGAAGAGTAGGTTCAACTTTCACATCTTTTTTTTTCTCATGTCTGTTTTTGGTATACTTGGTCAGCCTGTATTTTCTTTGTTCAATTAATTATACTGTTTTCAACATGACTGCGGTGGTGGTGCTGCGGTAGCGTTGTCGCCTCACAGTAAGACGTTGCCCCGTTCAGTTTTCAGTTACAGCGTCTTCTATGTGGCGACATCCGTAAATGGGCGTTCCTTCATTGAAGGCTGTGCATCAGGCCCGGCAAGTCGGCACGTAAAAATCTACTGCCAGTCATTAGCGGACCGGAGTTCGCTGTGGCGACCCCTAACTGGGAAAAGCCGAAAGATGCCACAACAACTGTTTTCAACATGAACATTTCATTTTATCTCTCCCTAAAAGTGAATTTCATAGAGGTAAGTATCTGTGTTCCTTTAGAAAAAATTTCTTGGTAGAAAACCTCTACATCAAAACATTTTTATAAGTTTAAGGCTATTTTAGTAGTGTGGTTTATAAGCCTTGTTGGCAGGCATCTACCTCGTCTCATTCTGAGTTGTGGGGAACCAATTCTGTGCAGTCTTGGGTTCCTAGAGTAGGGAACCTTAATGTTGGTTAAAAAAAACGTTAATTATCTAATGAGATTGTCAGTAGTGTTAGAAAGTATTGGGAGTATTCTGTTGAATGCTATTAGATGTCCCTGTTACTTATTTTATATATGGGAAACCAAGCTCCTTTTCTGTAAGAATAAAAGAACGCACTTAAAATATAAAAAATGCAGAAAGAACTAGTCCTTCAGCAGTGCATTTTATTAAAATACATAGAAGTAACATCAAGGGGTTAATAGTCTGTTTTAGAAAAAGTTGGGAGGAATGTTAGATGTTTAAGTTCCTTGAAAAATCATTTACATCATAAGGTATGAGTGTTCTCTTAAAATTTAACTCTTTGACTTCTAATGGTATGAGCAGTGGATGTAATTAGAAAATATTTTTAAATAGCTAGTTATTTTGATCAGTTTATAGCTTATGACATTTTCTTTTGTATTTGTATGTTTGTGTGGGTTGATGGATTCCCCTTTTTAACATTGGTTTGCCTTTTTGATATTTGTTAGAGATTGGTAGATGCCAGATAACTGTGGTTGCTTCAGAGTTGCCATTAAAAATAGACTAGTAATACTGTACCTTATACGATTTGTTTGGTTCGGCTTTTTCTCAGGTTGGGGAGAGCATTTTTCTACCTTCCTTTTTAAAACTCTAAAAATGTAAGGTACGTTTTTGGTGGGCGGCAAAGTGCAGCACATGAAAATTGTACTGTATTTCATTTTTGCCAGTTGCTTTGAGTGCGCCGGTTGCTTAAGTTCTGGTTAACAGAGTTTACTGTGTATGTAATATGTGAGAGTCTTGGATTTCATCTGTCATGTAGAATGAAAATCCACGGAGGAAAACTGTAAAGGTGACACTGGGGGTGGGGGGTTACAAGAGAGACCAAAAAAGCAGAAATGTGCCAGTTGTGATGATTTGAGAAAGGGGAAAAACAGGGAATGGAAGTTTGTAAAGTAAACTTCAGTGTAACCAGGAAAATCCGCAAACCTGGTTGCCTTTGTAACAAAGGGTGACTTTCACACTTAACAGCATCAGTGATGGAAAAGTGGTATACTGGAAACTATGACAAAGATACAGAAACAAAATTAGATGGTGGAAGTAATGTGAAACTCGGTGTATAAACCAGTAGTGTCTGTCAGTTATGTCTAAAGATTGGTAGCATAGGTAATATAGAGCATCTCGTACAGCATTTAAATTTTGCCTTGGCCAGAAGTTTATCAAAAGAGAGTAAGTCTCTGCATGGTGAGTACTGCCGAAGCATGGTTTTAGGGAGGGCAGTTATCAGGGTTATAGATGGATTTTAACTAGCTTGGTGTATACTGGATGCTTTAGATTGTACTTTTTAAGGCAGTACAGTGGTGAGTTCTGTATGAGAGGTTTGCTGCAAACTTTGCTACATTATTGTAGCATATCTCTGCATATAGGACTTGGGAGAAGGAGGTTGGACTGGGCAACTGTTTTCCTTGCTGCATTACTTGGTAATGGATTTCACCAGTAAAGAAGTCCCATTTATTTCTTTATTGCTGATGTTCATCTCACATTGCTGCAGTCCTTACACTTGGGTAGTCCGCTGTCCTCGGTCGGCCCGAATATCAAAGTATAAGGCTGACGTCAGTCAAGGCGCATTAGACTGACATCAGGACGTCAGGGTACAAATGCGCATGACCGACGTCATATCCTCAGTCTTTTTTGCCGCATGGTCCGATGCAGAAGCAGCGTTGCAAGTGCCGGTTGGCGTTCTGAAATTTTTCGATGAGTTTCAGACAGAGTCAAAGTTGGCTAAGTACCCCGTTGGGGAATATTTTAGTTTTTTCTTGCCTCAGTGGTTTACCGGATGTCAGAAAAAGTGAATAACTGTATTTCTTGTGGGAAACAGATACCGCATAGAGATTATCATACTTTGTGTATTCCTTGCTTAGGGCCTGAGCACGACGTTGTTGGGTGTCGCTTTTGTGCTAGATTCAATAAGCGCACTATTAAGAGAAGGTTAGATTGTGCCAGGTTAGTCTTCGGGAAGCGGTGCAATTATAATATGCCGTCGGATGCTCCGACGCCCGCTTCGAAGAAGCGCAAGGACAAAGCAGCTAAGCCTAGACAAGAAGAACCGTCTGTACCGGACGCCGGTTCTTTAGAGGTGTCGGTGGAGCCGGGGGTTCCGCCGGAGGTTTCTCTGGAGTCCCAGGGGGAGACTTTGTTATTGCAGGATGTGGCCTCTCAGGAGGCAGGTCAGGCTGAAGGGGCCTCTCAGGTTACTGTACTCCCTTCCCTTCCTAGGGTGGTTAGGCCCTCTCCTTCTGTTTCCAAGGCTTCTCCCAGAGGCAGGCCAGGTTTAGCTTCAGTTGGTGTCACCCCTAGTTCTTCAGGTTCTGTGCCCAAGAAGCATATGCTTAAAATGGCAGAAGATTTGATTACTTTGATTAGAGGTTCTTTGCCCCCTCCTGATAAGAGACCTAGGGTGGAACCTGAGTTGGGGAGTTTTGAGCAGGTTTCGGATGTTTCAGAGTCTTCGGCTGAAGACTTGCAGGAGTATTCTCCTTATTCTGATTCTGATGTGGATGATTCTACTCCTTCTGCTTCTCCTCCTGAAGATTTTTCTTTTTCAGAGACCCTTCATTCCATGAGGGAGCATTTTAAGTGGGAAGGTCAGGACTTCTCTGATTCCAGGAAAAGGCTTAGGGAATTTTTGTTTTTACCCCAGCATAGGCCTTTGGCTATACCTCCTGTTCTGGATGTTGTGGAAGATGTGTTTGCAGAGGCTTCTCTTAATCCTGATTCTTTGCCTCCTGCTCCTGTTAAGCCGGATAGGTATTACAGGGTGCCTGAAGCTCATAAGTATCTTTTTAAGAGTCCTAGGGCGGACCCAGAAACTGTTAGTCAGGGGCCTAAGGGTGTTAAGGCTTCTGTTAAAAATCCGGTTCCTCCAGATAAAGAGGCCAGGGCTTTGGATAGATGGGGAAAGAAAGTCTATACTTCTTCCACCCTAGCTATGAGGGCTTTGAATTGCCAGTTTCACATGTTGAAATACCAAAACTATCTGCTTTCTCAATTGAAGTCTAAGGTAGATGCTCTGGCGGAAGGTATTGACTGTAAAGAGTTACAATATTTAGTACATGTTTCTGAACAGGTGGGTAAGCATTCTTTGCAATGTGGTTTTGATGCTGTACAGGCCTCGTCTAGGGTGGCTGCCACTGGGTCAGTTCTTCGCAGGCACGCCTGGCTGAGGGATCAGAATTTGTCTGACCATGTTAAGACAAGGATTTTAGATGCTCCTTTACAATCTGATGTGATGTTTGGTTCACCTGTTGAGGCAGTCTTAAAGAAAATGGAAGACCAGGCTAAGTCTATGCAGACTGTTAAAGATTTTTTGCAGGTTCAGCCTCCGAAGTTTAGTAGAAATTGGCCTACCAAGGGGTGGACGTATCCTTCTTATGATTCCCAGTCTAGGGGTAGATCTAGACGTGGTAGGGGCAGAGCTCAGGGCTCTTTCCGGCCTAGAACAGGGAGTTCACCTGCACAGTCTTCGGGTGAGGGCAGGGGTCAGTCCTTTCGTAAACAGACCCAATGACCTACCTTTTCAGCTGCCAGAGCCTTCTCGTCTGGCAACACTTTGGGAGGAAGGTTGGCTCTTTTCAAGGAAAATTGGAGTTTAATTACCCAAGACAGATGGGTATTGGATATCATACACCAAGGTTACAGGTTTTATTTCCATACCTTGCCTCCTTTCAAAGGCATGCCAGACGTTCCTCCTCAGCAAAGGATAGAGGCTCACAAACAAATTTCTCTGTTACTTCAGATAGGGGCCATACAGCCGGACCCTATGCCAGAAGTGGGCCTAGGATTTTATTCTCGCCTGTTCCTAGTACCAAAGAAGGGGAACACGTGGAGACCAATTTTGGATTTATCTATCCTCAACACTTATCTGGACATTCCCAAGTTCAAGATGTTGACGTTACAACAGCTTTTACCTCTGCTGGGCAAAGATCACTGGATGGTAACTTTGGATCTCAAGGAGGCTTACCTTCATGTTCCTATCAGACTGAGTTGCAGAAAGTATCTGCGTTTTCGGGCTGGGACTTCTCATTATCAGTTCTCTGCATTGCCCTTTGGCTTATCTACTGCCCAGAGTGTTCACGAAAGTTCTGGCTCCAGTGATAGCTTTCTTCAGGCTAAAAGGAATACAGATCTATCCTTATTTGGACGATTGCCTGATTCTGGCTCAAGGAAGGGACGAGCTTCTTCATCATTTGGAATATGTGATAGCAGTGCTAAGATGCCTGGGGTATTCTGTGAACGAAATAAAGTCCAGTCTAGTACCCTCTCAGGACATGTGCTTTCTGGGTGTAAGACTGAATACAGCATCTCAGATGGCCTTTTTGACCCCGGACAAACAAAAGAATCTTTCCCTTTACTTTCATCAATTGTCTCATCAGTCCAGGCTGACTGCAAGGACAGTCCTTCAAGCCTTGGGGTTCATGGCATCTTGTATTCTGGTGCTTCCCAATACCAAACTGCATATGAGGAAGCTACAATGGTATCTCAAAAACGTATGGACACAGCACTGCCAGGATTTGGACACTGTCATTCAAATAATACCTTGCATTCAAAAGGAATTTTTGTGGTGGGCTCAGGAATGTCACCTAAACAAGGGACTCTCTGTGACCCGGCCAGAGGCGAGTCAGATTCTAACGACAGATGCCTCAGACAAAGCTTGGGGAGCTCATCTAAATGGAAAGTGGATACAAGACAAGTGGCCTGCCAGACTACAACATCTACATATCAACTTGAAGGAGATGTTAGCAGTCCAGTTTGCATTAATAGCTTTCAAGGATTTACTTCTTCCAGGGCAGGTGTTGATTCTAACAGACAACACAACTGTCATGTGGTACATCAACAAACAAGGGAGAACACATTCTTATCCTCTATGCAGGCAAGCAATGATTTTGTGGGAGACTGCTCTCAGTTTACAGCTACATCTTCAGGCAAGGTTTCTGCCGGGAGCACAGAACTCCTTAGCAGATGTGTTGAGCAGACGAATTATGGATCCCCACGAGTGGAAATTGGATCCTCATGTATTTCGGAAATTGACAGTGTCATGGGGAACTCCAGACATAGATCTGTTCGCTTCTCCACTAAACCACCAGCTGCCAAAGTTTTGCACGAAAAGGTTTCATCCCACAGCTTGGAAAGTGGATGCTCTTTCTTTCAATTGGAGCAATCTTCATGTGTATGCCTTTCCACCTCTGCCTCTCCTCCCAAAGGTACTTCTGAAGGTCAGACAGGACAAGCCAAAGATGATTTTAGTAGCTCCAGATTGGCCTCGACAGCACTGGTACCCATTACTGAGAAGTCTGGTACGGGAGCCTCCATGGCCTTTGCCTTCGATTCCACACCTGTTGTCTCAGGAGGACAGTCATTTACTCAATATCAAGCTTCACTCTCTTCACCTAACAGCCTGGCATATTCTGTTTTGAACCATAGAAGGTCTCAACTTCCACAGCAAGTTTTGAATGTTATTTTGGGAGCTAGAAGGCCTAGTACAAGGAAAGTGTACGCAGATAAATGGAAGAGATTTTTATTTTGGAGTGCAGCAAAGGATTTTGATGTTTCTGAGCCTAATTTAAGTATGGCTCTTCAATATATTACTGAGTTACTGGACAAAGGTTTGTCCTTCTCTTCTATTAAGGTTCATGCTGCAGCAATTTCGGCTCACTATGATTGTGACCCACCATTGTTTTCTCATCCTTTGTTCAAGCAATTTCTTAGAGGGGCAAAGAATATAAGACCCCCACGTAGAGCTCCTATTCCTGCTTGGGATCTCAATTTTGTGTTGGAGAAACTCACTCTACAACCTTTTGAGCCTGCAGCTACTACCAAGTTGAAATATTTATCATGGAAGACTGCTTTTCTGTTGGCCATTACCTCTGCAAGAAGGGTTTCTGAATTGCAGGCCCTTATGGCGGTTGAGCCTTTCTTAATTTTCCATAAGGATAGGATATCTTTGTGTACTAATCCTTCCTTTATGCCTAAAGTGGTTTCTAGTGTGGCTTTAAACCAAACTATTCATTTGCCTACTTTTTATGCAAATCCCCAAAATAAAGGGGAAAAGATTTTGCATACTTTAGATGTACACAGGCAGCTGCGATATTATTTGAGCAGAACTAAAGGGTTCAGGCAGTCTCAGCAGTTATTTGTTTCTTTTGCTTTGAGTTCTCAGGGCAAGCCTGTGTCAAAACAAACTATTTCTAAGTGGATTGGGTTTTGCATTGCTTTCTGTTATTCCCATCATGGCAAGGAGATTCCAGCTGGGATTAGGCCTCATTCCACTAGGGCTACTGCCACTTGACAGCTTTTAAGGGGTGGCAACTAAAGATATTTTGGAGGCAGCTACTTGGAGTTCAGTGCATACTTTCTCTAAGCATTATCACCTTCCACTTTACTCTAAATCTAGGGCTGGTTTTGCCACTGCTATTTTACAGGGCATTTTGGCAGCCCCTGCTTCTCTATAGTTTTGCCATCCTCCCTTACCTCTGCTTTGGGATTCTACCCAAGTGTAAGGACTGCAGCAATGTGAGATGAAGAACATAGTACAGTTTTGTACCTACCATAAATGTAGATGTTCGAAGATCCACATTGCTGCAGTCCAATTTACCCTCCCTCCTTCCCCTCTGTAGTTAGAGGCGGTTGTGTGGGTTGGGTTGTATATATTGTGTATTTTGTATATATGGTATATATTTTTAGTGCAAGGGTGGTTGGTTGGTTGTTTGCTGTCGTTTGGTTTTGACCTTTATTTTAGGGTCTTCTGACATCTGGGGCAAGAAAAGACTGAGGATATGACGTCGGTCATGCGCATTTGTACCCTGACGTCCTGATGTCAGTCTAATGCGCCTTGACCGACGTCAGCCTTATACTTTGATATTCGGGCCGACCGAGGACAGCGGACTACCCAAGTGTAAGGACTGCAGCAATGTGGATCTTCGAACATCTACATTTATGGTAGGTACAAAACTGTACTTTTTTGACTTGCTGTGTGAGCTGACCAAATTTCAGATTTTTATTTGTGGTTGCACCTAATTTTGTTTGGGTTTCATTTTCTGTGGTAGTATTTTTGGTTAATGTTATAAGGATGTTTTAGGTTAGAGAATTTTGTTTATGAATACCATTCATTTGCTTTTCTTACGGTTTAAGAGAAGGTTTGCATTGATTAGCAAGGATTTGAAAAAAGAAGAGGATGATTGGTTGATTGGAGTCTTAAGACTTGCTGCAGTGCAGAGAAGGATGGAGTCATCAGCATACTGAATGATGGTAGCTTGTTTGGTTGCTGAATGGAGCTTGCTTATAAATATTTTGAGTAGACGTGACCAAGAATTAAGGCTTTGGGGGGATACCTGCAGGGACTGGAAGGAATTTTGAGATGGTGTATTGCCATTTTTACAACCTGTTTAAGGTAGCCATCAGAATAGCATAGTTTGTGAGAGGCCAAGGGAGAAGAGTTCATGCAGTTATTTAGGATGAGAGTTTGAAATTCTTTGGATTTGTCAGAGAAGATGGATGAGACTAAATGAACTGCAGTTTGCATCATTGCTGGTATTAGTGAAGTGAGAAGAGCATCTCTGTGGTTATTGGACAAAAGCCTTGTTGGGACTGTGTGCACCACACTACCAACAGTCTACTCTGAGCTGTGTGCAAATACATCTTTGTAGGCTTTTTAATAAGGAAGAGAGCATTCAGGTAGGTCTGTAGTTAGAGAGTTCTGTTGAACTTGCATCCTTGTGAAGATTTTTTCCAGAGGGTTGAGATATGGATGTCTGTAATAGAATGTTTAATAAACATGAAGACAAGGTAGGCCAGTGTGTCTTGACATTTTTATGTCATCACCTGGAAGTTTTTTTTGCAGCTGGACTTTGATTTTGGAAATTTGTTTGGTTTTTAAATTAGGGACAGGTTTTAAGGAGAAGGATATTGTGAGGTCATTTAACGGAATATGTTATAGGGGAAGCAAGAGGAAGGATATCTTTCACAAGAGATGAAACCGACTGGGTGAAGGATTGTTGAACTGGGTGGTAATGTCATTGCTGTTCACTAATGGTGTTGGTGTGGTTTGACAGTGACCAGTTTTCAGTGATGACCAGAAGAGCTTTTGGTTTTGTTGGTTTGTTTTTTTTTCTCCCGTTTTAATACAATGTTTGGTACTGTTTCTGAGATGTCTGAAGTTTTGCTAGCTGCTTTGAGATTTGTTGTGTGACCTTTATTTCCAAGTTTTGTCCCCGATGAGTATAAGTTGTTTGTTTTGTTTGCCAAGGTGCTGGATTAGATTTTATCCATTTGTGCTCTGATGGGAGCCATTTAATTTCATACGTTTAGAAATTTTAGAAATATTTTGTTAAATTCTGAGACTGCTTCCTCAAGGCAGTTTTTTAAATGTGTCTCTCCTACTTAGCTGACTATTGTAAATAAGTTTGTACTTGGAATTTGTTGAGGTTGTTTATCTCCTTATGTTGTAGTTGTATGTGGATATTGTTTTGCTGCCTTATAGCAATGGTAAGATGATGATACTGGGGGTGGTTTCAAATTGCTTTCAAGTCTGGTGTTCTACTTTGCTTTCTAAAACAGTTTTAAACCATTACTGGTGTGGACTGGAGTTCCGCTGTGGCGACCCCTAACCCGGGAAAAGCTGAAAGAACAACTGGTGTGATCCCAGCTAAACTGTGCATGCTTTGATTTTTGGCTTCCTTAAATGCTGAAAATTACCTTTTGTACACTGACTACACCTGCTAAATATCAACTGCTTTAGGTAACTGGAAATGGTGATACATGACGACGATTGCTTAGTAATTTGCAGTTTGCAGGAGGTCCATATATATGGTGGGAGAGTGGCTGTACATTTTAACTCTTGGTTTCATATAATTCTAAAGGAAATATTTAAATTGAGAATTGGCAGCAGTCAGGTACAGATTTTGTAGGCAATTGTTTATATTAGGACATACCAGGATGTGCAGTAAGCAGAAGCATAGCTTGTTCAATCAATGCCCTGGGCTGGTACTATGAACTAGTGCCCCACCCCCCCCCTCAGCTCTTTAAGTGAAAAACAAAACAAAAAAAACACTTCACTGTAATAAGCCAGTTGCCAAATTGTAAGGAATTTCCTTATTACACTTAAATATACATCCCCAGCTCTTCCATTGAAGAGCAAAAAAAAAAAAAAAAGACAGTGTTCATCGCGTTACACTGTTGCAGTCATCACATTTGGGGTAGCCCTCAGTCGGCCTGAATACCAGACACATGGAGCCTGAAGCAGCAGCAGTTTGCACGAGTGCCGGTCGGCCGCTACCTGAGTTTTCTTCTACCGAATTGAAGTCTTCTAAAGCTAAGTACCCCATTGGGATCCTTTTTTCTTGCACTAACTGATTTCAGAAAAAGTTAATTGTCTCGCCTGTGGAAAACAAATACCACACCAAGACTTCCACTCTTACTGTGTCACTTGTTTAGGCCCATACCACGACGTCCCTAGTCTATGTTCGTGTTTCACTGTTGCAGTCATTACAATTGTGTTATCCTGCTGGCAGGCTACCCGCAGTCGGCCTGAATTCCAAAGTCCTGGTCCGGCGCCAGCTGTTGTCGCCTCCTCCATGACGTCGGTGCGCCAGGTGTATAAAAGATGCAGCCGACGCCATTTTCTTCAGTCTTTCTTGCCGCGCAGTGCCCAAAGCAAAAGCAGTTCGCAAGTGCCGGTCTGCCGACTCCTCAGATTTTCAAGTTAGAATTTCAGATCCGAAGTCTTCATTAAAGCTAAGTACCCCGTTGGGGAAACTTTTTTTTGCTCCAGACCGATGTCAGAAAAAGTTAATTGCATTTCTTGTGGGAAGCAAATACCTCATAAGAATTTTCATTCTTACTGTATTACTTGCCTAGGCCCTGACCACGACGTTGCTAGTTGTCGGTTTTGTGCTAGATTTAACCAATGCACTATTGAGCGTCAGTACAATTTTGCATTTCATTATTTTGGCAGAAGATTTAATTATATAATGCCATTGGAACAGCCGACTACCGGAATTTATAAAAAGCGCAAAGACAAAAGGACAGGCATCAGAGGTCCAAAACCGATGAGGCTTTAGCTAGGCCAGTCTCCTGTTCTCAGTGAGGCACTTTCACAGCCCCTGATGCCTGCTACCTCAGAGCCATAGGCCGCTTCCGACTCCCACGTGGAGCCGGCCTAGGCTGCTGGAAACACAAGGTATTGGAGCCTCAAACTATTCCCTCAGATGGGTCTGGAGCCGCTGAGCAGGCATCTGCTTCTGAGGGTGTTTTCAGGCCTACACAGTTATATGTAAAAACGACTTCAGCTTCAAAGGCAAAGACTAAAGCACCTCTAAAGACAAAGAAACAAGTACAACATTCCCCTGGACAGGCCTCCAGCCATTTTAAGCATCTGTTTTTTTAGGCATGAAGACCTAATTACTTTGATCAGGGGTTCCCATTCCCCTCCAGATAAAAGACCTAGGCAAGAGACAGAATATGAATCTTCAGACCAGGTTTCCATTTCCTCTGATTCCTCTTCTGAACAGGGATACTCTCTTCCTCCTTATGAGGATTTGGATGCTGAAGAATCTCTCCCTTCAGCCTCTCCTCCTGAAGATTATTCCTTTGGGGAGACCCTGCATACTGTGAGAGCATTTTCATTGGGAGAGCCAAGATTACTTAGAATCTAAGAAAAGGCTCAGAGATTTTCTTTTACTACCTCAGCACAGGCCCCTTGCTATTCCTCCTGTTTTAGACGTAGATGTTTTTTTTTTTTTTATAGAGTCCAGTCTCACTCCCGACTCTTTACCACCAGCTCCTGTCAAGCCAGACAGATACTACAGGATTCCTGATTCACATACATTTCTTTATAAAAACCCTGCTGCTGACCCAGAAACTATATCTCAGGGTCCCAAAGGGGTCAAAGCGTCCACTGCAAAAAAACCCTATCCCCTCTGATAGGGATTCAAGGGCTCTGGACAGATGGGGGAAAAACTTATACTTCTGCTACCTTGGCTGTAAGGGCCTTAAATTGCCAGTTTCATATGCTTAAATATCAACTATCTTATGTCACTACTAAAACAGAAAATGTTGACAAATTCTGAATGTGCAGAAAACAAAGAAATGCAGGATTTATTGCATGCGGCTGAACAAGTGGGAAAGCATACTTTGCAATGTGGTTTTGATTCCCTGGGGGCCTCCTGCAGGGCCGCTGTTAACGGGTTCTGTCATTAGGAGGCATGCTTGGTTAAAGGAACAGAATCTGCCTGATCATGTTAAAGCAAAATTATTAGATGCTCCATTACAGCATGACACCTTGTTTGGTGTTAAAGCAGAAGAGGTGTTGAAGAAAATGGAGGACAAAGCTAAATCTATGCAAACAGTCAAGGATTTCTTACAGGTGCAACCTCTCAGATTTAGCAGGAACTGGCCTGCAAAAAATTGGTTCTTTCCAGTGTCAGGCCACAAAGAGGTAGATAGACGCCCCAGAGGCAGATCCCAGCCCCAGAGCTCATACAGGCTTAAACAATGGGGTGCTTCTACCTCCATTAGCAGAGAAGATAAATCACAGCCATACAGGAAACAGTCTCAATGACCTTCCCCTGCCAGCACCACGCACTTATCTTCTGGCAGCCCCTTTAGAGGGAAAACTAGCACTTTTTTCACAAATTTAGCACATGATCACCCGGGACAAATGGGTTCTGTTCTCAAGGCTACAGGTTCCATTTTTACATCCTGCCAAGGGCAAACGGAATGCCAGACCTGCCATACGATCAATGGGCAGAGGCTCAAAAATAAGTTTCAGCCCTCATGGACATGAGGGTCAATCAGCGAGTGCCACAACAAGAGCAAGGGACTAGGATTTTACTGAAGACTCTTCTTGGTACCCAGAAAGGACAATGCATGGAGACCAATACGGGACCTGTCTATTCTAAACTCATTTCTGGATATTCCGAAATTCAAAATGTTGAGACTGCAGCAGCTTCTGCCCGTGCTAGGCAAGAAGGCATGGCTTGTGACTTTAGACCTAAAAGAGGCATACCTGCATGTCCCAATCTGACATTCATGCAGAATATCCCTCAGATTTATAGCTGGCTCAATGCACTAGCAATTCTCTGCACTGCCCTTTGGCTTATCTGCTGTGCCCAGGGTCTTCACAAAATGCCTGGCACCAGTAATTGCATTTTTCAGACAGAGGAATACAAATTTATCCTTACTCGGACAATTGCCTTATTCAAGCAGAGAACAAGGACATTTTACTACAGCATGTGGCATTTGTAAAAAGATTACTATCATGCCTAGTGTACACAATAAACAAAAAGAAATCAAAACTAGTACCCTCACAAGAGATCATTTTCCTGGGTGCAAGCTTAAATACAACTGCCCAGATGGCTTATCTCACGCCAGACAAAGACAACTGACTACTTATTTCAAAATGTTGGCAACAAAAACCCAGTTATCTGCAAGAAAAATTCTGCAGGCTTTGGGCTTCATGGCATCCTGCATTCTGCTAATTCCATATGCAGGACTGCATATGAGGAAACTACAATGGTATCTAAAAAGTGTTTAGGCTCAACATTGCCACAGCCTAGAAACAGTAATTACACTCACTCCCTGGTTGCAACAGGAGTTTCGATGGTGGGCAGAGGCCTGTCACCACAACAAGGGACAGCCTTTCACTTTACCCACAGCTAGGCAGACATTAACAGATGCATCAGATTATGCCTGGGGGGCCCATATGGCAGGAAGATGTATTCAGGGCACATGGTCCGCAAGCCAAATAAATCTACATATCAATCAAAAAGAGATGCTAGCTGTTCAAAATGCCCTGACAGCCTTCAAGGATCTACTTCATCCAGGACAACTATTGATAAAGATGGACAATACTACTGTCATGTGGTACGTAAACAAGCAGGGAGGCACACATTCCTACCCCCTCTGCAGACTAGCCATGACTTTGTGAGACATAGCATTGATTTGCCAAGTACATCTGCAAGCACAATACCTGCCAGGAAATTTAAATTCTCTGGCAGACTAAGCAGAAACCTAATGGATCCCCATGAGTGGAAATTGGATCCACAAGTCTTCAGTATGATAACAAGGAAGTGGGGATGTCCGGACATAGACCTATTTGCCTTGCCTCACAACTGCCAACTACAGAAATTCTGCACAAGGACTTATCACAAGCTAGCATGGAAAGTGGATGCTGTATCTTTCAGCTGGAAAAGTATATGCCTTCCCCCACTGCCTCTCCTCCCATGGGTACTCCTAAAGGTCAGACAAGAGAAGGCAAAAATTATACTGATTGCCCCAGACTGGCCCCGCCAGCACTGGTACCCATTCCTAAAGAATGTCTCAATGCCCAGCCTGGACATTGCCTCAAATTTCTCACTTATTGACCCAATAAAACAGATCCTGCACAGCCATCTCAGGACATTAAACCTGGCAGCATGGCGGATAATGTAACCATTCAAAACACTCCTCTGTCTAAAGCAGTGATGGATGTTATTTTGGAGGCCAGGAGGCCTAGCACCAGAAAATCTTATGCAGGAAAATGGAAAAGATTCTGTGCTTGGAACCAGGCACAAGGAATTGACACGATTGTACCAAATATTCCTCCGATTTTACAATACTTAACTGATGCTGGACAAAGGCCCATCTTTTTCCTCAATTAAGATTCATGCTTCTGCCATTTTAGCTCACTACAATACAGAACCTCTATTTTCTCATCCATTACTAAGGCAGTACCTCAGAGGGGCCAAAAGCATAAGACCTCCAAGGAGCGCACCAATGCCTGCATGGGACCTAAATTATGTCTTGGAAAAACTCGTACTGCCTCCTTTTGAGCCAGCCACTACAGCTGATATAAAATTATCTTGGAAAACAGCACTGCTCCTAGCAATAACCTTTGCAAGACTAGTCTCAGAGTTACAGGCACTCATGGCTGTGGAACCCTTTATCATTTTCCATCAGGGTAGGGTTTCTGAGGACAAACCCGACATTTATGCCTAAGGTAGTGTCCAGTGTGGCCCTGAATCAAACAATTCATTTGCCTACCTTTTATCCAAACCCACAGAATAAGGGGGAGAGACTTCTACATTCTTTGGACATTCACACGCAGCTACGCTTCTACTTGGACAGAACCAATGCTTTCAGAAAGACTGAGCAACTTCTAGTGGCATATGCTGCAGGATCACAAGGAAAGGTTATCTCAAAGCAGACCATTTCAAAATGGATAGGCCACTGCATTTGTTTCTGCTATTCACAGCATGGCAAATCAGTGCCTAAGGGCATTAGGCCACATTCAACCAGAGCAGCAGCCACTTCAGCAGCCTTCCTCAGAGTAGTACCAACCAAAGACATCTTGGAGGCTGCGACTTGGAGTTCAGTGCATACTTTTACAAAGCACCATCACTTAGCTCTCTACTCTAAATCTAGAGCAGGCTTTGCCACTGCAGTTCTGCAGGGCCTCATAGCCTCTCCTAATCCTATTTAGCTCCAGCCGCCCAGTATTAGCTTTGGGATTCAACCCAATTGTAATGACTGCAACAGTGAAACACGAACATAGTACAGTTGTGTACCTACCATAAATGTAGATGTTCGAGTGTATTCACAGTTGCATTCCAGGTTACCCACCCACCATCCCTCTTTTCTTTGCTGGGCCTCATCTGTTCTTCTCTATTCTATACAACCTATGTGGTCTATTTGCTTATAGATGAAGGTAGAATTTTACTTTACTGCATGCATGTTTATTGGCATAAATTATCCAACCCTTTTGGGGGCACCTGACATCTGGGGCAAGAAAAACTGAAGAAAATGGCATCGGCTGCATCTTTTATACCCCTGGGGCACTGACGTCAGGGAGGAGGCGACAGCAACCGACGCTGGACCAGGACATTGGAATTCAGGCCGACTGCGGGTAGCCTGCCAGCAGGATAACCCAATTGTAATGACTGCAACAGTGAATACACTCTGACATCTACATTTATAGTAGGTACACAACTGTACTTTTCTGTGCTTTGTTCAATGCCAGAACTATCCGTTGTCGGGCCTTTATTGTAGCCAGATATTTTCGCTTACAGTTCTTGAATTCTGATATGGCTTCGGTAAGCCATCCAACAGCAGATCTTCCGAAAAAATGTAAAGATAAAGACAGAGACAGACTGCACAGGTCCAAACCTACCACCGACGCTTCTGTTAAGCTAGTCTTATGTTCTCCGGTCCTCATGTGCTTTCGCAGCCCCTGATGCCCACTTCTGTTGATTTGCAGGCCACTACAGAGACCCTTTTGGAGTCTGGTATGCCGCAGAACTCTTCTTTGACTAAAGATCATGTGGTCATCTCAACCTTGGATGAGTCTGGAGCCGCAGAGCAGGCACCGGCTTCCGAGAAAGTCCTTCACACTACCGAATCTGACACAGACGTATACTTTCGCGACTATCTTTCTTTCTAAAACTACCGAGTTTTTTAGGTCCAGGGTATGAACCACATCCAAGAAATTGACTACCCACCCTCAGGTGCCTGCTAACTTGCCTCAGTCTCAAATGCTTAAAATGGCGGAAGATGTCATGCTGATAAGGGGAAGGCAAGTTACCCCCTCCAAAACAGAGATCTGTACCTGTAGTATTGTCTGAACAAGAGTCTGAATCTGACGCATCTGAACATGAAGACATGAAACCCCTCTCCACTTAACAGGATTCTGATGCAGAGGATTCCATTCCTTCAGCCTCTCCCCCAGAGGATTTTTCCTTTGGTGAAATCCTGCATACCTTAAGGGAGCATTTCCAATGGGAGAGTCAGGACAGTCAGTCTAAAAAGAGACTCAGAGAATTCCTAGACCTTCCACAACACAGTTTTGGCCATCCCCCAGTCCTGGATACTGTGGAGGATGTTTTCCTAGAGTCCAGCTGGACTCCTGACACCCTTCCTCCTGCTCCTAGAAAGCCAGGCAGGTACTATAGAGTCCCTGACTCTCTCAAATATCCTTTTTAAAAATCCTACAGCTGACCCTGAGGTGATTTCTCAAGGGCCAAAAGGAATTAAAGCAACCTCTTCGAGTTCCACCCCCTCAGACAGGGTTTCCTGAGCATTGGACAGATGGGCTAACAAAGTGTACACCTCAACTTCTCTTGCTGTTAGGGCACTAAATTGTCAGATGTTCTTCGTGTTTCACTGTTGCAGTCATTACATTTGGGTAATCTGCTGGCAGGTTGCCCTCAGTCGGCCTGATTAACAAAGTCTTGGGTCCTCCGGTTGCTGTCCCTTCTTCCATGACATCAGGTCGTCAGGGGTATAAAACATGCAGCCGACGCCATTACTCAAGTCTTTCTTGCCGTGCAGTGCCTGAAGCAGAAGCAGTTCGCAAGTGCCGATGGGCTGTCTCCTGTAATTTTCATTTTTGAGTTTCAGAACCGAACCGGAGTCTTCAACTAAAAGCTAAGTACCCCATTGGAGAAACTTTTTCTTGCTCCTTACCGATGTCAGTAAAGGTTAATAATTTTATTACTTGTGGGAAGCAAATTTGTACTGTATTCCTTGCCTAGGCTCTGGCCATAATGTACCTTGCTGTCGGTTTTGTGCTTTAATCAGCGCACTATCCGTCGTCTGTACATTTTTGCTTCTAAATATTTCCGTTCTCTGTTTAATTATCCAGAAATGATGTCGGCCATCAGACTACCGGAATACTGAAAAAAACGCAAAGAAAAAGACCAGGGACAGGCCGTTGAGGTCCAAAACTGCCGACGACACTTCTAAGCCAGTTGCCAGTTTGCCGGTACTCACTGAGGTGCTTTCGCAGCCCCTGATACCCGCTACTTCTGATTCGCAGGCCTCTACTGAGACCCTTTTGGAGTCCGGTATGCCACGAGATGCTTCACCTGTGGAACCCGCGGATGTCTCTACATTGGATGGGTCCGGAGCTGCTGTGCAGGCACCGGCTTCTGAAGGTGTATTCAGGCCTACAGACTTGCATATTAAACAGACTCCACCTTCAATACTAAGGCCTAAATCTCGATCTATGTCTAAAAAAACGACGCCTAGGCCTCATGTGCAGGCCCCTATGCCTAAAAAAAATGATCAAAATGTCTGAAGATTTAATTACTCTAATCAGGGGTAGTCAACCTCCCCCTTCTAAGAGGCCTAGGGCTGAACTTGACTGTGAATCCTCTGAACAGGACTCTGTTTCTTCCGACTCTTCTAATGACCTGGATTTGTCCATACCTACTTATGAGGACTCTGCAGAGGATTCCATTCCCTCTGCTTCTCCCCCTGAGGATTTTTCTTTTGGGGAAGCTTTACATACCTTAAGTTAGCATTTCCACTGGGAAAGTCAGGATTTTTCTGAATCCAAAAAGAAGCTTGGGGATTTCCTCCTTCCTCAGCATAGGCCTTTGGCTATACCTCCTGTGCTAGACATTGTTAATGTGTTTTTGGAATCCAGTATGGTCCCTGATTCCCTGCCTCCGAACCCTAGTAAACCAGACTGATACTACAGGGTTCCAGAGTCCCACAAATTCCTTTTCAAAAATCCTGTTGCGGACCCTGAAACCCATTTCTCAGGGGCCCAAGGGCATTAAGGCAGCTTCTGCTAAAAACCCTACCCCTTCTGATAGAGATTTCAGGGCGCTGGATAGATGGGGTAAAAAGGTTTATACTTCTGCATCCTTGGCAATCAGGGTTTTAAACTGTCAATTCCATATGCTAAAATATCAACAGCATATCATGGGACTGCTTAAACAGAAAATGTTGATTTCTGACTGTGTGGAAAATAAGGATTTACAGGATTTATTGCACTCAGCTGAACAAGTTGGAAAACATACTTTGCAATGTGGTTTTGATTCTTGAGGCCTCTTGCCAGGCTGCTGTTAATGGGTCTGTGCTTAGAAGGCATGCTTGGCTTAAGGAGCAATCTCTGCCTAATCATGTTAAAGCAAAACTGTTGGATGCTCCTTTGCAACAAGACAGTCTGTTTGGCAATAAGGCTGAAGAAGTTCTAAAAAAGATGGAAGATAAAGTTAAATCTATGCAAACTGTGAAAGATTTCTTGCAAGTACATCCTCCAAGATTTAGTAGAGACTGGCCTACTAAGAACTGGTCCTTTCCAGCTCCTTCCAGAGCCACCCAAGCCAAACCCAGACACTCCAAAAGCACCAGATTTCTGTCCCAATGGACTTTCAGAACTAAGCAGTGGGGTGCTTCCACTTCCAAATATGGAAATTACACCACCCTATGGTAAACAGTCTCAACGACTTTCCTTTAAAATTACCGAACTTACCTCTCAGCTGCCCCTTTGGGAAGAAAACTGGCTCTTCATGCAAAAAATTGGCAAGTTATAAACCAGGACAAATGGATTTTAAATGTAGTGTCCCAGGGATACAGATTTCATTTCCACACATTGCCAACTCCAAACCTGCCCCCAAATCAGTGGGCAGAGGCTCAGAAAGAAGTACTTTCCCCCC
Source organism: Protopterus annectens (assembly GCF_019279795.1). NCBI lineage: Eukaryota > Metazoa > Chordata > Ceratodontiformes > Protopteridae > Protopterus > Protopterus annectens. Next base: position 530,243,793 of record NC_056741.1, read on the forward strand.
TAAAGATGGGGGCTATTCATCTAGTACCAGAAGAGGAAAAGGGACAAGGTTTCTATTCCAGACTTTTCCTGGTACCCAGAAAAGACAAATCATGGTGTCCAATTCTGGACCTGTCTACTCTAAACAACTTTCTGGACATTCCAAAATTCAAGATGCTGACTCTTCACCAGATGTCCTTCAAGGATGTATCTGCAGTCCTTACATATGGGCTGTCCTGCCTCAGACAGCCCTTCGGTTGGCCGGATTCCAAAGTCTGGGTCCGGCGTCGGCTGACGTCGCCCTCTCCCCGACGTCAGAGCACCTGGGGTATAAAAGAGTCAGCCAACGCCATCTTCCTCAGTCTTTCTTGCCGCGTTTTGCCCGAAACAGAAGCAGTTCGCAAGTGCCGGTCGGCCAGCTCCTTTAACTTCAGCTACCGAAGACTTCAAAAGCTAAGTACCCCGTTGGGGACTCTTTCTTGCCTCAACCGATGTCAGATCAAGCGCTTAAAGTTAATAATTGCTTAACTTGTGGGAAACGAATACCTCATAAGGATTTCCATTCTTACTGCCTCCCCTGCTTAGGCCCAGACCACGACGTCTCGGCCTGTATAGCCTGTGCCTCCTTCAACCGACACACTTAGGCGTCGGGCAGAGTTTGCAGAGGAATTTTTTGGGGCTAGTTACTGTTACAATATGCCGTCGGAGACTCAGACTTCTCATTTAACCAAAAAACGGAAGGACAAGGATCGACACGCGGACCGTGGTTTCGGCTGAAACCACACCTAGGCCTACCGCTAGTGTCTCTGTCTCGGCTGAAACAGAGTCCTTGGTACTTCCGACCACCGAAACCGCACAACTGACAACCTCTGCCCCGGAGGCCTCTTCTGAGTCGGTTATAGAATTTCCTTCAGAAACCGGTGTTCAGGAAACATCCGACACCTTTTCCCTAGACAAAACTACACCAGCTCGTGGAGCAGCCAGGCCTCCTGCATCCATGTCCATAAAGGCATTCACAAGGGCTAAAGCTGCAAAACAGCCAAAATCTATGACTCCCAAGGCTATTCCTCAGGGATCCACTACAGGTTCACAGATTTTAAGTTTAGCTGAGGACCTTATTTCCTTTAATTAGGGGCTCTCAGCCACATCCAGACAGGGGCTCTCAACCTCCTCTAGACAAAAGGCCCAGGGTTGAGCCCTCTGATCCCCAGTCCTCTGATGAGGCCTCAGATGGCTACCAGGAGGAGGCCTTTACGGCCTACGAGGATTCTGATGCAGAGGAATCTATTCCCTCTGCCTCCCCTCCTGAAGAGCTGTCCTTTGGGGAGACCCTTCACTCCATGAGAGAGCATTTCAAATGGCAGGGCCAGGATTTTTCTGATTCCAGGAAGAGATTAAGGACCTTTTTGCATTTACCTCAACATAGACCTTTGGCTATTCCCCCTGTTTTGAATGTCATTGATGTGTACTCTGAGTCTAGCATTACCCCTGACTCCCTTCCTCCTGCTCCTGTCAAACCAGATAGGTACTACAGGGTCCCAGACTCTCATCATTTCCTTTACAAGGCCCACTCTGCTGACCCTGAAACTATTTCCCAGGGCCCTAAAGGGGTTGCAGCTGCCACTACTAAAAATCCACTCCCCTCCGAAAGGGAGTCCAGGGCTTTAGAGAGATGGGATAAAAAAGTGTATACTTCCACTCTTTCTATGAGGGCATTAAATTGTCAATTCCATATGATACAGTACCAAGAGTATTTGTTAGATGAATTGCATAAAAAAACGTCTTCACCTGAACCCCTAGATCGCAAGTCACTTCAGGATCTGGTACATAACTCCCAGCAGGTTAGCAACCATTTCTTGCAGTGTGGTTATGATGCATTGGAAGCTTTATGTAGGTCAGCAATGACAGGTGCAGTCATACGTAGGCATGCTTGGCTGAAGGAACAAACTCTGCCAGATCATGTTAAAGCAAAGCTTCTGGATGCACCACTGGAAAAGCAAAAGTTATTTGGTTCCACTGCTCAGGAGGTCTTAAAGAAATTTGAGGAAAAGGCTAAATCTGTGCAAACAGTCAAAGATTTTCTCCAGGTCCAACCACCAAGATTCAGCAGAAATTGGCCCTCTAAGAATTGGTCCTTTCCAGGCACAGAGAGATTTCAAAGAGGAAAGAACAGGCGTGCCAGAGGTAGAGGGCAAGCTAGAGGCTCATACAGAGGACGGCAATGGCAGCCTCCTAACCAGAGAGGTAGTGCAGGACCTACAACTGCTGCACAGGGACAGACTCAAGTGACTTTACCTTGACCCCGCCAACCAGGGCTCAATTGGAAGCACCTTTAGGCGGAAAGCTATCTTTATTCTCAAAAAATTGGCACAGTATTACAAGGGACAAATGGACACTGCAAATAATAGACAAAGGATACAGGTTCCATTTTCATACATTACCAAAAAGAAAAGGCATGCCAAACCTGCCACCGAATCAAAGGGCAGAGGCTTTAAAACAAATTTCCAACCTATTGCAAATGAAAGCTATAGAAAAGGTTCCTCGCACAGAACAAGGCCAAGGATTTTATTCCAGACTATTCCTTGTCCCAAGAAAAGAAAAACAATGGAGGCCTATTCTCGACTTGTCCGCACTGAATACTTATCTCATTGTGCCAAAATTCAAAATGCTGACCCTCCAGCAACTCCTTCCCATGCTGGGCAAGGGGTCTTGGCTGCTAACTCTAGACCTCAAGGAGGCATACCTGCATGTCCCTCAGACAAAGTTGCAGAAGACGCCTCAGATTTCCTGCAGGTTCAGAGCATTATCAATTCTCAGCACTGCCCTTTGGCTTATCTACTGCACCCAGAGTATTCACGAAATGCCTGGCATCAGTAATTGCACACTGCAGACTCAAATATACCCATATCTGGACGACTGCCTTATACAAGTGGACAGCCAACAAACTTTGGTAAAACACTTGAATTATGCCATCCGCCTACTTCAGGCTCTGGGATATACAGTCAACATTCACAAATCGAGACTTGTTCCATCCCAAAGGATAACTTTTCTGGGTGCGAAACTAGATACAACCACCCAAATGGCTTTTCTCACGGAAGAAAAACAAAGACAACTACCGGATTATTTCAGAAATCTGACCAGACAAACTCAGCTGACTGCAAGGAAAATCCTGCAGGCCCTGGGTTACATGGCGTCTTGCATTCTTCTAATCCCACAAGCAAGGCTACATATGAGGAAACTACAATGGTACCTAAGGAGTTTATGGTGTCAGCACAGTCACAGCCTAGAAGCTTTGATACCACTCATCCCATGCCTTCAAAAGAAATTTCTGTGGTGGGCTCAAGCAAGCCAGTCAAACAGAGGTCTGCCCTTCAGCAAACCAATAATCAGCCAAACCATTACAAAGGATGCTTCAGACCATGGATGGGGGAGCACACATGGAGGGAAGATGCATTCAAGGACTATGGTCACAGAAAGAATTGCGCATGCAGATAAACCAAAAGGAAATGCTGGCGGCGATGCATGCAATCGAGGCCTTCAAACATTTTCTGCATCAAGGACACCTGCTAATAAGGACAGACAATACCACAGTTATGTGGTACATAAACAAGCAAGGATGTACCCATTCCTACCCTCTTTGCAGGCTGGCAATGAATCTTTGGGAACTTTCCCTAAAAATCAATATAGAGCTGCAATCCCAGTTTGTGCCAGGAAAAGACAATATACTGGCGGACAGCCTAAGCAGAAATATGGAGCCACACGAATGGATGCTGCACCCAGACATCTTCCTTCAGATAACACAATCATGGGGAAGGCCGGACATAGATCTTTTTGCCTCCCACCACAACTATCAGCTGAAGAAATTCTGCTCAAGGACATACCACCCAAGCGCATGGAAAGTGGATGCCCTCTCTTTCAGCTGGAAGACTCTAACAGTGTATGCATTCCCACCACTTCCATTAATGACCAAGGTCTTACTGAAGATCAGGACAGAGCAGCCCAAAGTGATTCTGATAACTCCGGACTGGCCCAGACAGCACTGGTACCCACTGTTAAGGAGCATGACACGCACGAAACCGTGGCCTCTACCACAATGGCCACTTCTTCTGACACAACACAATTACAAAACTCTGCACTCCCGCCTGAAAACCTTGCAGCTGACAGCCTGGAGAATACCTTAACTCCTCACCAGGATAAGCTATCCAAGACAGTGAAGGACATCATCATGGAAGCTCGCCGGCCTTCCACAAGAAAGGCATATGCAGCTAAATGGAAAAGATTTTGCACTTGGAGCACCACAAAGGGCCTAGATGCGACAGTGATGAACTTGGCACACATCCTGGAATACTTGGCAGAAATGCTACACAATGGCCTTTCTTACTCTTCCATAAAAATTTGTGCTTCAGCAATTTCAGCAGAATACAATACTGATCCACCTGTCTTCTCTCATCCTCTCCTGAGGCAGTTTCTAAGGGCAATTTAAAACATCAATCCTCCAAGGAAACCACCAGTGCCTACATGGGACCTTAACTTCATGTTGGAAAAATTAACTCTACCTCCATTTGAGCCAGCAGCATCTTCAGAACTACAGTTCCTGTCTTGGAAGACTGCCTTCCTTCTGGCCCTAACCTCAGCAAGAAGAGTATCTGAGTTGCAGGCCCTCATGGCAGTACAACCATTTCTTATTTTTCATCAGGACAGAGTCTCACTGAGAACCAATCCTTCATTCATGCCAAAGGTGGTATCCAGGGTCTCACTGAACCAAGCTATTCACCTCCCTACCTTCTTTCCAAATCCACAAATCAAAGGGGAGAAACTTCTGCATACTCTGGACATTCACAGACAGTTGCGCTACTACTTGGACAGAACTAAGACTTACAGAAAATCTGACCAGCTATTTGTAGCATATGCTGCTGGTGTACAAGGAAAAGCAATTTCCAAACAGACAATTTCAAAATGGATAGGGAATTGCATTCGATTCTGTTACTCTTTTCATGGCAAAACTGTGTCAGCTAACATTAGACCTCATTCCACCAGAGCCACAGCCACCTCCACAGCCTTCTTAAGAGGGGTGGCTACCAGGGACATTTTAGAAGCTGCTACATGGAGCTCCGTGCATACATTTTCCAAGCATTATAACTTACCCTTATACTCCAGATCCAGAGCAGGTTTTGCTACGGCAGTCCTGCAGGGCATTTTAGCTACACCATCCTTTTCTTAGATCCTACCACCCCCAGTTTAGCTATGGTATTCTACCCATATGTAAGGACTGCAGATGCATCCTTGAAGGACATAGTACAGTTTTGTACCTACCATAAATGTAGATGTCAGATAGGTATGCATCTGCAGTCAGGTTTACCCTCCCTCCTTCCCCTCTGTGGTATTTCCTGGGTACTTATCCCTCTTACAGCTAGCTGGGGTTATCTATTATGGTGTATTTGTTTTATATTACTGTGCATGTTTGGAATTTTTTGCATCTCTCCAATTTTAGCCTTCCTTAGAGGGCACCTGGCATCTGGGGCAAGAAAAACTGAGGAAGATGGCGTCGGCTGACTCTTTTATACCCCAGGCGCTCTGACGTCTGGGAGAGGGTGACGTCAGCTGACGCCGGACACGGACTTTGGAATCCGGCCGACCGAAGGGCTGCCTGAGGCAGGACAACCCATATGTAAGGACTGCAGATGCATACCTATCGGACATCTACATTTATAGTAGGTACAAAACTGTACTTTACTCCTTATGCTAGGCAAGGGTGCCTGGTTGGCAACTCTAGATTTAAGAGGCTTACCTGCATATCCCAGTCAGGGAATCTTGCAGAAGATATCTACGCTTCAAAACAGGCTACTTTCATCATCAGTTCTCTTCACTGCCCCTTGGCTTGTCTACTGCGCCCAGGGTATTCACAAAGTGCCTGGCTCCAGTAATTGCATTTTGCAGGCAAAGAAATATTCAGATATATCCATACCTGGACGATTGTCTAAAAGGCATAAAACCAGGCCATTCTTCTAAAACATCTGGTGTTTGTAAACGGTACACCATAAACAAAAAGAAATCACAACTGATACCCTCTCAAAAAATTACATTCCTGGGTGCAAGTTTGAATACAACTGCCCAGATGGCTTTCCTTATGCCAGAAAAGCAAATTAATTTGGTGACTTACTTCAAACAGGTGGCCACAAAAACTTTGCTATCTGCAAGGCAAATACTGCAAGCCTTGGGGTTCATGGCCTCCTGCATTCTTCTAATTCCATATGCAAGACTGCATATGAGGAAACTTCAGTGGTACTTAAAAGGTTTATGGAGTCAACATTGTCACTGTCTGGAAACAATGATTCCTATCATACCTTGCCTGCGCCTAGAGTTCCTATGGTGGGCAGAGGCCTGCCACCAAAACAAGGGACTGCCATTCACACCACCCCCTTGCCGACCAAACCCTAACTACAGAAGCTTCAGACTATGCATGCTCATCTGGCAGGGAAGTGCATTCAGGGCAAATGAAGCCCAAATCAAATGCGCCTTCATATCGATCGCAAAGAAATGCTAGCTGTACGGAATGCACTGACAACCTTCAAGGACTACCTTCATCCAGGGCAACTAATGGTAAAGACTGACAACACCATGGTTATGTGGTACATAAACAAGCAGGGGGGGTACACATTCCTACCCCCTCTGCAGACTAGCCATGGCATTGTGTAACATGGCCTTGAGCTACCAAGTACAACTACAAGCTCAATTCCTGCCAGGAAAGCTGAATATTCTGGCAGACGAACTAAGCAGAAATCTCATGGACCCACACGAATGGAAACTGGAACCATGTATTTTCAACATGTTGAGACACAAATGGGGGAGCCCAGGCATAGATCTATCAGTTGGACAAATTTTGCACAAGAACTCTTCACAAAAAAGCCTGGAAAGTGCATGTTCTGTCCTTCAGCTATGCCTTTCCCCCTCTGCCTCTGCTTTCCAAAGTTCTTCTGAAAGTCAATCAGGACAAACCAAAAATTATTTTGATTGCTTCAGACTGGCCTCGCCAACACTGGTGCCCACTCCTGCGCAGTGTCACAAATTTCTCCATGGCACCTGCCTCAGACACCTTCCTTACAGTCTCAGTAGGAGAACCAAATTCTGCACCCTCAGCTCCAAACATTGAATCTTGCAGCTTGGCTAATCATTTAAATTCCCCCTCAGCAACCCTCAGCAAAACTGTGATGGATGTCATTTTGGAGGCAAGAAGACCCAAGTACTAGAAAATCTTATGCTGACAAATGGAAAAGATTCTGTGCCTGGAATCAATCTCAAGGGATGAGCACAGCAGCGCCCAATTTACCTCAGATTGTGCAATACTTAACTGAGATGCTTCGAGGGCCTGTCTTTTTCCTCCATAAAAATCCATGGCTCAGCCATTTCAGCTCATTACAGATCGGAGCCACCCCTCTTCTCTCATTCTCTGCTAAAGCAGCATCTCAGAGGGGCCAAAAACGTGAGACAACCCAGGAGAGCTCCAACCCCTACCCTGGGACCTTAACTTTGTATTGGAAAAACTCACTCTACCTCCTTTCGAGCCAGCTGCTACTGCAGACCTAAAATTTCTTACTTGGAAAACAGCCTTCTTTTTAGCAATCACTTCAGCTAGAAGGATATCTGAATTACAGGCCCTTATGGCAGTGGAGCCTTTCAGCAACTTTCATGCGGACAGGGTGTCACTCACGACTAATCCATCCTTCATGCTCAAGGTGGTATGCAGTGTGACTCGGAATCAGTCCTTTAATTTGCCAACTTCCTTTCCCACTCCACAGAAAAAGGGGAAGCGGATTCTGCATTCATTGGATGTACACAGACAACTTAGATTCTACTTGGACAGGACTACATCTCAAAGAAAATCTGAACTGCTGGTATTTGCTGCAAGGGCAGAGGGGAAGGCTATTTCAAAAGAAACCATTTCTAAATGGATAAGCCATTGTATTCATTTCTGCTATAAGCACCATGGAAAACCTATCTCCCAGGGGGATCAGATCTCATTCCACCAACGCTGCATCTACTTCTACAGCCTTTCTCAGAGGTGTTCCTATCAGGGATATTCTAGAAGCTGCTACCTGGAGTTCAGTTCATACTTTCACTAAACATTATCATTTACCATTTTTCTCTAAATCCAGAGCTGGCTTTGCCACTGCTGTTTTGCAGGGCCTTATAGCTGGTCCTAATGCTGTATAAATCTATCCTCTCAACCATAGCTTTGGGAATCTACCCAAATGTAATGAGTGTAACAGTGAAACACTAAGAACATAGTACAGTTGTGTACACTTTATATTCACTGTTGCAGTCCTGGTTACCCTCCCTCCAGTCCCCTGTTTTTTCTCTTACTATACCTCTTCTTTCTTTTACTATGCTTATAAGCCTTTTTGGTGTATTTACTTTTGTTTGGAGGTATATTTTTGTGTTTTTAATTGCATATATATTTTGCTCCCCATTTGGGGTGCACCTGACATCTGGGGTAAGAAAAACTGATGTAATGGTGTCTGCTGCATGTTTTATACCCCTGACGACATTGAAGAAGGGACAGCAACTGACACAGGACCCAAGACTTTGTTAATCAGGCCGACTGAGGGCAACCTGCCAGCAGATTACCCAAATGTCCTTCAAGGATGCATCTGCAGTCTTTACAAATGGGTTGTCCTGTCGTCAGGCAGCCCTTCGGTCGGCCGGATTCCAAAGTCTGGTTCTGGCTTCGGCTGGTGTCGCACTTCACCCGACGTCATTGCGGCAGTTTTTCGGGTATAAAGGCATCAGCCGACGTCATTTTCCTCAGTCTTTCTTGCCGCGTGGCGCCCGAAGCAGAAGCTGTTCGCAAGTGCCGGTCGGTCAGATCCAGAGATTACTACTACCGAATACTACTTTGAAGACTTCTATAAAGCTAAGTACCCCGTTGGGGACTCTTTCTTGCCTCAGCCGATGTCAGAGAAAGTTAATAACTGTTTATCTTGTGGGAAACAAATACCTCGTAAAGATTTCCACTCCTATTGCATACATTGTTTAGGCCCAGACCACGACGTAGCATCTTGTCTAGCCTGTGCTTCTTTTAACCATGGACGCTTAGACGTCGATCGGACTTTGCTGAACAGATTTTCGGCTCCGATTTTGCCTACATTATGCCGTCGGATCCTCCGACTCGCGCAAATAACCAAGAAACGCAGAGAAAAGGACCGACACTCGCGGTCCGCGGTTTCGGCCGAAACCGCGGTTAAGCAAGCCACGAGTGTCTCTGTTTCGGCCGAGCAACAAGCGGTTCTTTCTTCAGCCGATAACTTGCCTTCTACCGAGGCCTCTTCTAACCTGGTAGAAACGGCTTCTGAAATCCAACCTTCTGTTGCGGTTTCACAGGATTTATCAGACACCATCCCCCTGGATATTTCTACCCCTGCACGTGGAGCTGCTAGGCCTCCTCCAGCTATGTCTATTAAGGCCTTTGCCAGGGCTAAAGCAGCCAAAGCATCAAAACCTGTGCCTGCCAATCCCCCTTCTCACAGGCCCAGCACCAGCTCCCATATGCTTTCTTTGGCTGAGGATCTCATCTCTTTAATTCGTGGAGCCCAGCCTCATCCAGATAGGGCCTCTCTCCTCCTCCAGAAAAGAGGCCTAGAGCAGAGCCCCTGAGCCAATATCCAGATGATTCCTCTGATGAATCAGAACATACAGACCCTCCTGAGGCTTCTTATTCTCCTTACGAAGACTCTGATGCTGAGGAGTCCATCCCTTCAGCCTCTCCTCCTGAGGAATTTTCCTTTGGGGAAACTTTGCATGCTATGAGGGAACAATTTCAGTGGCAGGGCCAAGATTTCTCAGACTCTAGAAAAGGCTTAGGACCTTTCTACATTTGCCACAGCATAGGCCTTTAGCTATACCTCCAGTTCTTTCTGTTGTTGATGATGCATTTAATGATGCTTGCACTGCTCCTGATACTTTACCTCCGGCTCCTGCTAAGCCCGATAGGTACTACAGGGTCCCGGACACTCATCACCACTTATATAAGGCTCCTTTTGCAGATCCAGAGACTATCTCCCAGGGTCCAAAAGCTGTAGCAGCTACTTCCTCTAAAACCCCTCCCTCTGAAAGGGAATCCAGGTCCTTAGAGAGATGGGGTAAAAAAGTTTACACCTCTGCTACTTTGTCAGCTAGAGCTTTGAACTGCCAATTTCATATGATTCAATATCAAGAGTTTATGCTTGACCAGTTGACTAAAAAGCTGTCCTCTGAAGAATCTTTAGATAAAAGTATGTTCAAGAAATGGTACATAACATACAGCAGGTTAGTAACCATTCTTTAAAATGTGGCTATGATGCACTGGAGGCTTCCTTTAGATCAGCCATGGCTGGCACAGTTATCAGGAGGCATGCATGGTTAAAAGAACAGGCATTACCAGACCATGTCAAATCTAAGCTTTTGGATGCACCTATGGACAAGGTCAATTTATTTGGTTCTCCTGCACAGCAGGTACTAAAAAAGATGGAAGAGAAAGCAAAATCTGTGCAAACAGTGAAAGATTTCTTGCAAGTTCAACCTCCAAGGTTTAGCCGGAACTGGCCCTCCAAGAATTGGTCCTTTCCAGACTCCTCTAAGGCACAAAGAGGCAGGAATAGGTGCTCTAGAGGCAGAAACCAATCCAGGGTGCCTACAGGGGTCGCCAGTGGCAGGGTAACAACCAACGAGGCACAGATACAGCCACCACCACTACAACAACTCAATCACAGTGACTTGGCGGTGGCACTGCCTACCAGGGAACAACTAGAAGCACCTTTAGGCGGAAAGCTAACCTTATTTTCAAAAAACTGGCACTGCATTACAAGAGAAAAATGGATTTTGCAAACTATAGACCAAGGTTACAGATTCCACTTCCATACTCTACCAGGAAAGAGAGGAATGCCGAATCTACCACCTACTCAAAGGACAGAAGCTCTAAAACAAATATCTCAATTATTAGAAATGAGAGCTGTGGAGAAGGTACCATCTATGGAGCAAGGAAAGGGATTTTACTCCAGACTCTTCCTGGTACCAAGAAAAGAAAGCAAATGGAGGCCTATTCTAGATCTGTCCACTTTAAACACATTCCTCATTGTTCCAAAATTCAAAATGCTGACCCTACAGCAGCTTCTTCCCATGCTGGGCAAGGAGTCTTGGCTGGTAACTCTAGATCTCAAGGAGGCATACCTGCACGTCCCCATAAGACCAATTTGCAGAAGATACCTCAGATTTCTTGCAGGATCAGAGCATTATCAATTCTCAGCATTGCCCTTTGGCTTTTCTACTGCACCCAGAGTGTTCACGAAATGCCTGGCATCAGTAATCGCTCATTGCAGACTTCAGGGGATTCAAATCTATCCCTACCTGGACGACTGCCTGATACAAGCGGACAACAAAAACAAACTATCAGAAGACTTACAAAGAGTCATCTACCTGCTGCAAGCCCTGGGATATACAGTCAATACAAAAAAGTCAAGGCTGATTCCATCCCAAAGAATAACCTTTCTGGGTGCAGAACTGGACACATCAAAACAAATGGCATTTCTAACTACAGAAAAAAGAGCAACTTCCTCTCTACTTCTTGGCATTAACAAAGCAGAACCATTTAACTGCAAGAAAAGTGCTACAAGCTCTAGGCTTCATGGCATCCTGCATAATACTGGTCCCTCATGCCAGGCTGCATATGAGAAAACTGCAGTGGTACCTAAAGGATTTGTGGTCCCAGCACCAGCACAGTCTAGAAACCAAAATTCCAATGATCCCATGCCTGAAGCAAGAGTTCCTGTGGTGGGCTCAGGCCTGCCAATCAAACACAGGATTACCCTTCTGCAAAAGTCAACCAAGACAAACCATCACAACAGATGCCTCAGACCTTGGTTGGGGGGCACACATGATGGACAAGTGCATTCAAGGCCTATGGACTCAAGACCAGCTACATCTGCACATAAATCTAAAAGAAATGATGGCAGTGAAATTGGCAATCCAGGCATTCAGACCATTTCTCCAAGAAGGCCAGTTGATAAGGACAGACAACACCACAGTTATGTGGTACATCAACAAACAGGGAGGCACACACTCATACCCTCTATGCCGGCTGGCACTGGACCTATGGGATGTGGCTCTGAGCTACAACATTCAGTTACAGGCAATTTATGTACCAGGGAAGGAAAACATTCTAGCAGACATATTAAGCAGAACTACAACAGATGCCCACGAATGGATGCTGCATCCGGACATCTTCAAAACCATCACAAGAGAATGGGGATTACCACAAATAGACTTGTTTGCATCCCCATTCAATCATCAGTTGAAGAAATTCTGCACAAGGACTTACCACCCACTTGCTTGGAAGGTGGACTCCCTATCTTTCAGTAGGAAAAGCCGGACAGCATACGCCTTCCCTCCACTTCCTTTGATGCACAAGGTGCTTCTGAAAATCAAAGAGGAACGTCCGAGGATCATTTTGATAGCCCCACACTGGCCAAGACAACATTGGTATCCACTGCTGAGGAGCATGTCACGGGAACAAATATGGACACTGCCCCTGATCCCATTACTGCTAACACAGAACAACTACAACATCCTGCATCCAAACCTAAAAACTCTGCAGCTAACTGCCTGGAACATTATATAACAGCAATTAACCCAAATTTATCCCAAAGGGTTAAAGACATAATCCTGGAGGCTCGTAGACCTTCAACAATAAAGAATTATGCAGCAAAATGGAAAAGATATCTCATCTGGAGTACTGCAAAAGGGCAAGAGGTGACACTGGTGAACATAGCCAACATCCTGGAGTATTTGGCGGAGCTCTTCCATTCAGGCCTGTCCTACTCTTCCATCAAGATACATGCATCAGCTATTTCAGCAGAGTACAGCTTGGATCCTCCTGTCTTCTCGCATCCTCTGCTCAGTTTCTGAGAGGAATTAAAAATGTGAAACCTCCATTGCCAGCATGGGACTTGAACTTTGTGTTAGAAAAACTGACTCTTCCTCCTTTCGAACCAGCAGCAACAGCAGAATTACAATACTTATCCTGGAAGACTGCTTTCCTGCTGGCAATAGCTTCAGCAAGAAGGGTCTCTGAACTACAGGCATTAATGGCAGTGCAACCCTTCCTAATCTTCCATCAAGATAGTGTCCATGAGAACAAATCCTACATTTATGCCTAAGGTGGTATCCAGAGTGTCTTTAAATCAGACTATCCACCTTCCTACATTCTTCCCCAACCCACAGAACAGGGGAGAAAGGCTCTTACATACCTTGGATGTACACAGACAATTACGCTACTACCTGGACAGGACAAAAAACAATAGAAAAACTGACCAGCTTCTGGTAGCATATGCAACAGGAAAGGAAGGAAACCCAATTTCTAAACAGACAATCTCCAAATGGATAGGAAATTGCATTAGATTTTGTTACTCCTACCATGGAAAGAAAACTCCAGAGAACATCAGGCCTCACTCCACAAGGGCTACAGCCACTACCACAGCTTTCTTCACGAGTGGCTACCAAGGACATTATAGAGGCTGCTACTTGGACCTCCGTGCATACATTTGCCAAGCATTATAACTTACCTCTATACTCTAGATCCCGTGCTGGTTTTGCCACTGCTGTTTTGCAAGGGATCCTAACTACACCATAATCTCTTCTCTTTTCCTCCTCCCCTAGTTTAGCTATGGTATTCTACCCATTTGTAAAGACTGCAGATGCATCCTTGAAGGACATAGTACAGTTTTGTACCTACCATAAATGTAGATGTCCGAGAGGAATGCATCTGCAGTCAGGATTACCCACCCTCCTTCCCCTCTGAGGTACTCCTAGGGTATTTGCCAATCTTCAGCTAGCTTGGGGGGGGATCTATTATGGTGTATTTGTTTGTATATATGTACATACATGCTTATTTTATGTGTTTGCTCTCTACTATTTGGAAACTTTGGCATTTATCCAAATTTAGCCATCCAAGAGGGCACCTGGCATCTGGGGCAAGAAACACTGAGGAAAATGGCGTCGGCTGATGCCTTTATACCCGAAAAACTGCCGCAATGACGTCGGGTGAAGTGCGACACCAGCCGAAGCCAGACCCCGACTTTGGAATCCGGCCGACTGAAGGGCTGCCTGACGACAGGACAACCCATTTGTAAAGACTGCAGATGCATTCCTCTCGGACATCTACATTTATGGTAGGTACAAAACTGTACTATGTAATGACTGCAACAGTGAATACACACTCTAACATCTACATTTATGGTAAGTGTACACAACTTTACTTTCCATATGCTGAAATTTCAGGAATATGCCTTGGAACTCTGTTTGGTATTAAGGCAGAAGAGTTTTTAAAGAAAGTGGAAGACAAAGCTAAGTCTATGCAAACTGCTAGACTTCTTACAACTGCAGCCACCAAGATTCAGTAGTCACTGGCCTACAAAAAATTGTCCCTTTCCTGTGTCAGACAGAGCTCAAAGGGGCAAATCCAGATGCCCAAAGGGTTCCCGATACCAGGCGCAAGATTCATACAGGTCAAAGCAATGGAGCGCTTCCACCTCCAAATCTGGAGGAGATGAAGCGCAAACCCTACAGAAAGCAATTGCAATGACTTCCCTCTGCCTGCACCAAGCACTTATCTTTTGGCAGCACCCATAGGGGGAAAATTAGCACTTTTTGCTCAAAATTGGCAGTTAATTACGCAGGACAATTGGGTACTAAACATCGTATCACAGGGATACAGATTCCATTTCCACACTCTGCCAATGGCAAATGGTTGGCCAGATCTGCCAAAAAATCAATGGGTAGAGGCACAGAAACAGGTTACGTCCCTCATGGATATGGGGGCCATTCAGACGGTACCAGAACAGGAAAACGGACAAGGTTTTTACTCAAAACTGTTCTTGGTACCCAGAAAGGACAAGGCCTGGCGGCCAATACTGGATTTATCGATTTTGAACACATTACCTGGACATCAAAAATTCAAAATGCTGACTTTGCAGCAGCTTCTGCCCATGCTGGGCAAGAATGCTTGTCTGGGGACTTTAGACCTAAAAGAGGCATACCTGCATGTCCCAATAAGACAGTCGTGCAGAAGAACCACAAATCCACAGAAAGAGGATCCAGTCCGTGAAGACGTTTCAAAACTTTTAATCTCCTTTGTCTGGCAGCTTTTTTCTTTTGTCTTGCTGGCTAGCTTGCTTGCTGGCTTTTTTTTTTTTTTCTTTCTAAAAAAAAAAAAAAAGCAAGCCAAAAGAAAAAAGCTGTCAGATCAGACACAAGGAGATTAAAAGTTTTAAAACGTCTTCACGGACTGGTTCCTCTTTCTGTGGATTTGTGGTTCTAAGTACATTTGAACAGTCGTGAAGAAGATACCTCAGATTCAAGGCTGGCTTAATGCATTACCAGTTCTCTGCACTGCCTTTTGGCTTATCTACTGCGTCCATGGTGTTTATAAAGTGCCTGGCACCAGTAATTGCATTTTGCAGACAAAGTATACAAATATATCCTTACTTGGACGACTGTCTCATTCAAGGAGAGAACAAGGACACTGTTAGACACCTGGCGTTTTTGAAAAGGCTTCTAACATGCTTATGGTACTCAGTAAACTAAAAGAAATCACAACTGGTACCCTCTCAAAAGATCACATTCCTGTGTGCAAGCTTGAGTACAACTGCCCAGATGGCTTACCTCACGCCAGACAAGCAAAGGCAACTGACTACTTACTTCAAACTGATGGCAATAAAAACCCAGTCTTCTGCAAGACCAATTCTGCAGGCTCTGGGCTTCATGGCATCCTGCATCCTACTGATTCCATATGCAAGACTGCATATGAGGAAGCTTCAATGGTACCTAAAAAGTTTATGGAGTCCACATTCTCACAGTCTGGAAACCATGATTCCTCTCATTCCCTGCCTGCAAAAGGCGTCTCTATGGTGGGCAAAGGCATGTCACCGTAATATGGGACGGCCATTCACTCTACCCCCTGCCAGCCAAACCATAACAGACGCATCAGATTATGCCTGGGGGGCCTACATGGCAGGAAGATTCATTCAGGGCATATAGTCACCAAAACAAATGCATCTACATATCGACCAGAAAGAGATGCTAGGTGTTCAAAATGCCCTAACAGCCTTCAAGGACTCACTTCATCCAGCACAACTACTGATAAAGACTAACAATACCACAGTCATGTGGTGTATAAACAAGCAAGGGGGCACACACTCGTACCCCCTATGCAGATTAGCCATGGCACTGTGGGACACAGCTTTGACCTACCAAATAAATCTTCAAGCTCTATTCCTGCCAGGAAAACAAAACACTCTGGCAGACTAAGCAGAAACCTTATGGATCCTCACGAGTGGAAACTAAATCCACAAGTCTTCAGCATGATAACAGAGAAATGGGGGAGCCCAGACATAGATCTGTTTGCCTCTCCTCAAAATTATCATTTGAAAAAATTCTGCACAAGGACTTATCACAGACAAGCATGGGAAGTGGACACCCTATCCTTCAGCTGGGAAAAACCTATCAGTTTACGTCTTTCCGCCTCTTCACCCCAAGGTCCTCCTAAAAGTCAGACGAGAGAAACCAAAGATGATGCTAATTGCCCTGGACTGGCCCCACCAATACTGGTACCCATCCTAAGGAGCTTGTCTCAATACCCAGCTTGGACCTTGCCTCAAAGACCACAACTACTGTCCCAGCAAAACGATCGGATCCTGCACAATCAACTACAGACTCTGAACCTGGCAGCATGACTTATGTAGCCATACAAACTCCTCCTCTCAGTAAAGCTGTGATGGATGTCATTTTGGAAGCCAAAAGGCCTAGTACTAGAAAATCTTATGCTGACAAATGGATGAGATTCTGTGCTTGGAATCGAGCACAAGGAACTCGTACAGCAGAATCAAATATTCCTCTGATATTGCAATACTTAACTGAGATACTTGGCAAAGGCCTATCTTTCTCAATTAAAATCCATGCCTCTGCCATTTTGGCTCATTACAATATAGAGCCACCAATCTTTTTTTCTCATCCTTTACTAAAGCAGTATCTTAGAGGAGCCAAAAATTTAAGGCCTCCTAGAAGATCACCACTGCCTGCATGGGACCTCAATTTTGTGTTGGAAAAGCTCACCCTGCCTCCATTTGAACCAGCTGCTACCGCTGATCTAAAGTTGTTATCCTGGAAAACAGCTCTGCTACTAGCAATTACTTCAGCAAGAAGAGTTTCAACTTCAAGAAGAGTTTCAGAGCTACAGGCCCTCATGGCTGTGGAGCCTTTTATTATATTTCACCCAGGCAGGGTAGCTCTAAGGACAAAATCTTACTTTTATGCCTAAGGTGGTTTCCAGTGTGGCTCTTAACGAAGCAATTCATCTGCCAACCTTTTATCCAAATCCGCAGAACAAGGGGGAGACAATTCTGCATTCCTTGGACGTACACAGCTAAGATTCTGCTTAAGCAGGACTAAAGCTCTATGAAAAACTGAGCAATTACTAGTGACGTATGCTGCAGGATCAGAAGGCAAGGCTATATCACAGCAGACAATTTCAAAGTGGATAAGCCACTGCATCCTTTTCTGCTACTTAAACCATGGTAAACCTGTGCCCAAGGGCATTAGGTCTCATTCCACCAGAGCTGCAGCTACTTCAGCCTTTCGAAGGGGAGTACCAACCAAAGACATTCTAGAGGCTGCTACTTGGAGTTCTGTTCACACCTTTGCAAAGCATTATCATTTGCCTCTCTACTCTACTCTAAATCCAGGGCGGGCTTTGCCACTGCAGATGTTAGTGTTTCACTGTTGCAGTCATTACAATTGGGTTATCCTGCTGGCAGGCTACCTGCAGTCTGCCGAGTTCTAGGTCCGGCGTCTGTTGCTGTCGCCTCCTCCCTGATGTCAGTGCGCCAGGGGTATAAAAGATGCAGCAGACGACATTTTCTGCAGTCTTTCTTGCCGCACATTGCCTGAAGCAAAAGCAGTTTGCAAGTGCCGGTCGGCAGACTCCTGAGATTTTCAAATTCGAATTTCAGATCCGAAGTCTTCATTAAAGCTAAGTACCCCACAGGGGAAACTTTTTTCTTGCTCCAGACCGATGTCAGAAAAAGTTAATTGCATTTCTTGTGGGAAGCAAATACCTCTCAAGGATTTTCATTCTTACTGTATTCCTTGCCTAGGCCCTGACCATGATGTTGCTAGTTGTAGGATGTCCTTCAAGGATGCATCTGCAGTCCTAACAAATGGGTTGTCCTGCCTCAGGCAGCCCTTCGGTCGGCCGGATTCCAAAGTCTGGGTCTGGCCTCGGCTGATGTCGCACTTCACCCGACGTCACTGCTGCTGTCAATTGGGTATAAAGGCATCAGCCGACGCCATTTTCCTCAGTCTTTCTTGCCGCGCGGTGCCTGAAGCAGAAGCTGTTCACAAGTGCCGGTCGGTCAGATCCAGAGATTTCTACTACCGAAGACTTCTAAAAAGCTAAGTACCCCGTTGGGGACTCTTTCTTGCCTCAGCCGATGTCAGAAAAAGTAAATAATTGTTTAACTTGTGGGAAACAAATACCTCATAAGGATTTCCACTCTTACTGCCTTCCTTGCTTAGGCCCAGACCACGACGTAGCAGCTTGTCTAGCCTGTGCTTCCTTCAACCGACTGACACTTAGACTTCGGTCGGAGTTTGCAGAGGAGTTTTTTGGTCCTGCTTTTGCTTACAAAATGCCGTCGGAGACTCCGACTTCACAATTGGCTAAAAAGCGTAAGGAAAAGGACAGACACTCGCGGTCCGCAGTTTCGGCCGAAACCACGGTTAAGCCAACCGCGAGTGTCTCTGTTTCGGCTGAAACCGAGGCCTCGGTTCTTCCTTCGGCCGAAAGCATTCCTCCTGCAGCCGAGGCCTCACACAGCATGGCTGAATCTGCTACTGAAATTTCTCCTGCTGTAGCAGGCACCCAGGATTTATCAGATACTATTCCTTTAGACATATCTACTCCTGCACGTGGAGCTGCTAGGCCCCCTGCATCCATGTCTATCAAGGCTTTCTAGGGCTAAAGCAGCTAAATCTTCTAAGGCCTTGCCTTCTAAAACCCCCTCACACAGGCCTAGCTCTAGTTCCCAAATGCTTAGCCTGGCAGAGGATCTCATTTCTTTGATCAGGGGATCCCAACCTCACCCTGACAGGGCCTCTCATCCTCCTCCAGAGAAGAGGCCTAGAGCAGAGCCCCCTGAACCAGTTTCTAAGGATTACTCTTCTGATGATTCAGAAAACTCAAATCCTCCAGAAGGCCCTTATTCTCCATATGAGGATTCTGACGCAGAAGACTCCATTCCTTCTGCCTCTCCTCCTGAGGAATTTTCTTTTGGGGAAACCTTGCATGCTATGAGGGAGCAATTTCAATGGCAGGGCCAGGATTTTTCAGATTCTAGGAAACGGCTCAGGACCTTTTTGCATTTGCCACAGCATAGGCCTTTAGCCATTCCTCCAGTACTAACTGTTGTGGATGATGCATTCAATGATGCTTGTACTGCCCCTGACTGTCTTCCTCCGGCCCCTGCTAAGCCCAACAGAGATACTACAGGGTCCCGGACACACATTATCACCTGTATAAGGCTCCTATTGCAGATCCTGAAACTATTTCTCAAGGCCCCAAAGCTGTAGCAACTGCCAAAAACCCCCTCCCCTCTGAAAGAGAATCTAGAGCATTAGAGATGGGGTAAAAAAGTTTATACTTCTGCTACTCTTTCGGCTAGGGCTTTAAACTGTCAATTCCACATGATTCAGTATCAGGAATTTTTGTTAGATCAGCTAAATAAAAAACTATCCTCTCCTGAACCTATAGACCGTAAGTCCCTTCAGGATTTGGTACATAACACTCAGCAGGTCAGTAATCATTCCTTAAAATGCGGCTATGATGCACTGGAGGCTTCCTTTAGATCAGCTATGACTGGTACAGTGATCAGAAGGCATGCATGGTTAAAAGAGCAATCCTTACCAGACCATGTAAAGTCAAAGCTCCTAGATGCTCCCATGGAGAAACTCAGTTTGTTTGGCTCCCCTGCACAGCAAGTGTTAAAGAAGGTGGAGGAAAAAGCAAAATCTGTCCAAACAGTCAAGGACTTCTTACAGGTCCAGCCTCCTAGGTTTAGTAGAAATTGGCCTTCGAAGAATTGGTCCTTTCCAGACACCAGAGCACAGAGAGGCAGAAATAGGCGCTCAAGAGGCAGAGGTCAATCCAGAGGTGCCTACAGGGGACATCAGTGGCAGCCTAACAGCCAGAGAAGTACTGCCGCAGATCCAGCTACTACCACTTCCACAGGACAGTCACAGTGACTTGGCTCTGATACTGCCTACCAGGGAACAACTGGAAGCACCCTTAGGCGGAAAGCTAGCCTTATTTTCAGTAAACTGGCATTACATTACAGGAGACAAATGGATTTTACAGACAATAGACAAAGGTTGCAGGTTTCACTTCCATACTCTACCAAGGAAGAGAGGAATGCCAAACCTACCACCAAACCAAAAGACAAACGCTCTAGGACAAATCAGCCAATTACTAAGGATGAGAGCTATAGAAAAGGTACCGGCTATGGAACAAGGACAAGGATTTTATTCCAGACTTTTCCTGGTGCCAAGAAAAGAAAAACAATGGAGACCTATTCTCGACCTGTCCGCTCTCAACACATCTCATTGTTCCAAAATTCAAAATGCTGACCCTACAGCACCTTCTTCCCATGCTGGGCAAGGAGGCTTGGCTGGTGACTCTAGATCTCAAGGAGGCATACCTGCACGTCCCTATTCGACCAGATTGCAGAATACCTCAGATTTCTTGCAGGATCAGAGCATTATCAATTCTCAGCATTGCCCTTTGGCTTATCTACTGCGCCCAGAGTATTCACGAAATGCCTGGCATCAGTAATTGCTCATTGCAGGCTTCAGGGAATTCAAATGTATCCATACCTGGACGACTGCCTGATACAAGCGGACAACAAGATCAAATTAACAAAAGATTTGGAAAAGGTTATTCACCTACTGCAGGCCTTGGGATACACAGTCAACATAAAGTCAAGGCTGGTACCATCCCAAAGGATTACATTCTTGGGTGCAGAACTGGACACATCAAATCAAATGGCATTTCTCACAGCAGAAAAGCAAAAACAACTACCACTCTATTTCAAGGCATTAACAACGCAGAACCAGCTTACAGCAAGGAAAATCCTGCAAGCCCTGGGTTACATGGCATCCTGCATAATATTGATCCCACATGCCAGACTGCATATGAGGAAGTTGCAATGGTACCTAAGGAATTTATGGTCTCAGCACAAGCACAGCCTAGAAACCCAAATTCCAATAATTCCATGCCTGAAGCAAGAATTCCTGTGGTGGGCTCAGGCCTGTCAGTTGAACAAAGGACTGCCTTTCCACAGCCCTCACCCAAGCCAGACTATCGCCACGGACCTCAGACCTCGGTTGGGGGCACACATGGCAGACAAGTGTATACAAGGCCTATGGGCACAGGACCAGCTGAACCTACACATAAATCAAAAGAGATGCTGGCAGTGAAACGGGCAATTCAGACATTCAGACCGCTTTCTTCAACAGGGTCATTTGCTGATAAGGACGGACAACACCACAGTTATGTGGTATATCAACAAGCAGGGAGGCACACATTCATATCCTCTATGCCGGATGGCAATGGACCTGTGGAATGTGGCCCTGAACCTCAACATTCAGCTCCAGGCCTTTTTTGTGCCAGGAAAAGAAAATATATTAGCAGACACATTAAGCAGAACTACCACGGATGCCCACGAATGGATGCTGCATCCGGACATCTTCAAAACCATTACAGAGAAATGGGGGCTACCAGAAATAGACCTGTTCGCATCCCCACACAACCACCAATTGAGAAAATTCTGCACAAGGACATACCACCCACTTGCTTGGAAGGTGGACTCCCTATCCTTCAGTTGGGAAAACCTAACAGCATATGCATTCCCACCTCTACCTGTGATGCGCAAAGTGCTACTGAAGATCAAAGAAGGTCACCCAAGGATCATACTGATAGCTCCAGACTGGCCGAGGCAGCACTGGTACCCGCTTCTGAGAAGTATGTCTCGGACACACGCATGGCCTCTACCTCTAGTTCCTCTGCTGCTAACACAGAACAACTTCAAGATCCTGCATCCAAACTTGAAAACACTGCAGCTAGCTGCTTAGAATCTTACATGAAACAAAATAACCCAGATTTATCTCAGAGGGTTAAAGACATTATCCTGGAGGCTCGCAGACCCTCCACAAGGAAGACTTATTCAGCAAAATGGAAAAGATACCTCATTCGGAGTGCAGCAAAAGGAGATAATGTATCATTGGCAAACATAGCTAACATCCTGGAATATTTAGCAGAACTTTTCCACAATGGCCTGTCTTACTCCTCCATCAAGATTCATGCATCAGCAATTTCAGCAGAATACAACATGGATCCTCCAGTCTTCTCTCATCCTCTACTCAGGCAGTTTCTGAGAGGAATTAAAAATGTAAAGCCTCCAAGGAAGCCACCTCTGCCTACATGGGACCTGAACTTTGTGCTGGAAATGTTAACACTTCCCCCTTTTGAACCAGCAGCAACAGCAGAATTACAGTTCTTATCTTGGAAAACTGCTTTCCTGCTTGCAATCACTTCAGCAAGAATGGTTTCTGAATTACAGGCATTAATGGCAGTACAGCCCTTCCTTATCTTCCATCAGGATAGAGTGTCCTTGAGAACTAACCCTACTTTTATGCCAAAGGTGGTCTCCAGGGTATCATTGAACCAAGCAATCCACCTACCAACATTCTTCCCCAACCCACAGAACAGGGGGGAAAGACTACTGCACACCTTGGATGTACACAGGCAATTGCGCTACTACCTGGACAGAACCAAGAACAATAGAAAAACTGACCAGCTTCTGGTAGCATATGCAGCAGGAATGGAAGGAAAAGCAATTTCAAAACAGACAATCTCAAAATGGATAGGAAATTGGATAGGAAATTGCATTAGATTTTGTTACTCCTTTCATGGGAAGACAACTCCAGAAAACATCAGACCTCACTCCACAAGGGCTACAGCCACTACTACAGCTTTCTTACGAGGAGTGGCTACCAAAGACATTTTAGAGGCTGCTACTTGGAGCTCCGTGCATACATTTGCCAAGCATTATAATCTGCCTTTATACTCCAGATCCCGAGCAGGTTTTGCCACTGCTGTTTTGCAAGGGATCTTAACTACACCATAATCTTCTTAGTGCCTCCTCCCCCAGTTTGGCTATGGTATTCTACCCATTTGTTAGGACTGCAGATGCATCCTTGAAGGACATAGTACAGTTTTGTACCTACCATAAATGTAGATGTCTGAGAGGTATGCATCTGCAGTCAGGATTACCCACCCTCCTTCCCCTCTGTGGTACTCCTAGGGTATTTGCCCATCTTGTAGCTAGCTGGGGGAATCTATTATGCTGTATTTGTTTGTATATATGTACATACATGTTTATTTTTGTTTTGCTCTCTACTGTTTGGAATCATTTGCATTTATCCAAATTTAGCCTTCCTAGAGGGCACCTGGCATCTGGGGCAAGAAACACTGAGGAAAATGGCGTCGGCTGATGCCTTTATACCCAATTGACAGCAGCAGTGAATGTCGGGTGAAGTGCGACATCAGCCGAGGCCAGACCCAGACTTTGGAATCCGGCCGACTGAAGGGCTGCCTGAGGCAGGACAACCCATTTGTTAGGACTGCAGATGCATACCTCTCGGACATCTACATTTATGGTAGGTACAAAACTGTACTTTTTGTGCTAGATTTAACCAACGCACTATTAAGCCTCTGTACGATTTTGCATTTCATTACTTTGGCAGAAGATTCAATTATATAATGCCGTTGGAACAGCCGACTACCGGAGTTTATAAAAAATGCAAAGAAAAAGAAATGGACAGGTATCAGAGGTCCAAAACAGACTAGGCTTCTGCTAGGCCTGTCGCCGGTTCTCAGTGAGGTGCTTTCGCAGCCCCTGACGCCCGCTACCTCAGTGCCACAGGCTGCTTCCGACTCCCACGTGGAGCCAATTAGGCCGCTGGAAACTCAAGGTATTTGACACACAAACTATTCCCTCAGATGGGTCCGGAGCCGCTGAGCAGGCATCGGGTTCTGAGGGTATTTTCAGGCCTACACAGTTGTATGTAAAACCAACTTCAGTTTCAAAGGCAAAGACTAAAGCAGCTTTAAAGACAAACAAGTACAGCATTCTCCTGGACAGGCCTCCATGCCTAAAAAACAAATGCTTAAAATGGCCGAAGACCTAATTACTTTGATCAGGGGTCCCCATCCCACTCCTGATAAGAGGCCTAGGTAAGAGATGGAATATGAATCTTCAGATCTGGTTTCCATTTCCTCTGATTCCTCTTCTGAAGAGGAATGTTCTCTTCCTCCCTATGAGGATTCTGAGGCTGAAGAATCTATCCCTTCAGCCTCTTTTCCTGAGGATTATTCTTTTGGTGAGACTCTGCACACTGAGGGAGCATTTCCAATGGGAGAGCCAAGATTACTCAGAATCCAAGAAAAGGCTCAGAGACTTAGCTATTCCTCCTCATGTTAAGTTGTCAATCTCGCCTTCATTCTTGCTTGATGGGTTCAGAGCCGATCCTCGGCTCCGACTCGGCACTTTGCTAAGCTCGAGAGTCACTTTTACCAGCTCGAGGCAGCCCCATATCCCATGATGCAAGGCGGTAAGTACCCAGATCTCGTTTGCCACTTCGCTGATGAGGTCCTCCTTTTACCAGCTCCTGGTAAGTGTTCAAATTTAAACTGCTTTTAGCCCCTTTTCACTTTTAAACTATTTTTTTCTTAGAAATCTTTCATTTTTAGTTAATTGTAAACCCCTTTTTGACTAAAATTATCCTTCCTCCTTAATTTTTTTAGTCAGGCCTTCCTCCCCCCCCCCCCGTCAGGGTGTGTGTGTGTGAAGATGTCCTTCAAGGATGCATCTGCAGTCCTTACAAATGGGTTGTCCTGGCCTCAGGCAGCCCTTCGGTCGGCCGGATTCCAAGAAGTGTGACTCGTGCTGTCAGAAGATGTCTCTGACAGACAGTCACACTTCTTGTTTATACTGCCTGGGACCTCTCCACCTGCAGGACTCCTGTGCAATATGTCATTCTTTTAGCCAGAGAGTCCTGCAGGAAAGGAGAAACAAACTTATTTTAAGGGGACTCCTTAAACTGGAGGGCTCCCCGGCCAAATCTGCTCCGGAAAGCCTTCCAAGTCTAAGGCCCAGGCTTCTGTACCAAAGCCTTCGGCCTTGGCTCCGACTATGTCGAGTCGAGATCGGCTCCAGCTGGAGCCTATCCGACCTTGGCTAAATCTTCGGCACCGATGGCTATCGGTGCCGATACTTCTATGGTCACTTTGGTGTCTGTTCAGAGTACTGGCTCCGACCACCATGTGGCCCAGGCTTCGGTGTCGGTGCCGACACCGCTATTTCGATGCCTGCATCGGCTCCGGCTGGAGCCGATGCATCTAGATCTTCTCTCTGAGCCGAAAAGTTATCGGCTCCGACTGGATCAGTTGGTTTGTCGGCTCCGATGGTTCCTTCGAGGAAGAGGTCCAGGTCCCCCTCTTTGGAACCGATTCTGTCGGCTCCGGCCTCACCTTCTTTCGGAACGGAGCCATCGGAGCCGATCATCTAGGTCATCCAGGTTATCTGACCATGATTTAGAGAGGGTGGTAAGCAGATTATTAAAATCACAGGCACTGGCCCAGATGCTTCATAGTCCGTCTCAACAGACTACTATTAGTCCACACCCCCTTCAAGTTCCTCCTTCGACTCTACCACAGAGTTTGGAGCTGGAGTCTACGGGAATAGTTACTGCTATGGCTGAGGGGCAGATACCCCCTCCTTCTGCACCTTCAGCATCTACTCTTATCTCCTCCTGGAGACCTTCCTTGGAGGGATTCGGTGGTCTGGCTTCCCTGGTCTCCGAGGGGGTGAGTGGCATCGGACCCTTGTCCGACCCCGCTCTTCCCCTTGGAGCTTCGGCCTTGGTGAGCTCGGCTCAGACATCTGCCTCGGAGCCTTCCCTTCGGTGGGCCGGAGTCCCAGTTTCTTGAACGGGTTCTCTCTGATCTCCCTGGGAGGGGCCTTCGAGGTGATGAAGTGTGTGCTGGCCACTGGGCTCAGTCAGCAGTCTATTCCCTTAGCTCCTCCCTCTACAGTGCCTGTCGATATCTCTTCCATCTCTCTTGCTCCCGGACCTTGAGATCCGCCGCCTCAGGTTTCCCCACTGGGAAGAACCCCCTCTTCCGAGGATTCTCCTGTCCAGTCAGGAGATCCTCCGCGCAAGAGGACTTGTAAGAGGAAACACCTGGACTCCCCTGAGTCTACCACTTCAGATACCGACTTAGATGAGTCGGAGGGATCCCCAAGATCCCCCTCTGAGGATGTCTCCTTTTCAGACATCCTGGAACTCCTAAAACAGAGGGGAAACTGGCCCTCCATAAATCCCTCCGAGGATGAGTCGGTATACCTAGAGGCGTTTGGATCTCGACCCTCCACCTCCTGGGTGTCTCCACCTTCGACCCCTTATGGAGGTTATTGCTCGAAAGGCTTGGGCTGCTCCTGATTCTGTAGAGCCAGTTCCTAGGAGGCCGTCTAAATTTATTACAGCCCCTTCTGAAAAGCAATTCCTTACAAAAGGTGTCCCTGTTGATGCCATGGTGGTGGCGGCCACTAAGAAGGAACTTGCAGATCCTTCCGTACCAGTCCATCCTCCTAATAAGGATTCTAGGACCATGGATAGGTATGGTAAGTGGATGTTCTCCTCAGCGACCTTTGCCATGCATTCGCTGAACTATTTGTCATTTCACCAGACTCCAAAGGGACATCCTTAAAGAACTAGGTGAAGTAGTGCAGGATCCTACGGCTGCAGGGGCTCAAGAAAAGATTGCTTCTCAGCTAGGAATCCTTAATTCTATAGCTAACTCCTCCATGCGACTGATCTCGTATGCAGCAGATGGAGCGAGTAGAGCCGCTGGGTACAGGAGTGGCTCTTAGGCGCCAATCCTGGATGCGGCTCTGTAATTTTGCAGATCCCTTTAAGGCCCTTCACAAATTCTCCCTTTGATGGGTCAGCATTGTTTGGCCCTCAAGTGAAGGATACATTGACCAGGTGTGAGCAGGACGGCAAGACTCTTTCTGCCGTAGGGGTCCGTTTTCCTACCCCTCTAGACCTTACCCCAAAGGTCAGAAGGGCGGAAAATGTGGTTCCGAATCCCAGGAGTCACGC
Organism: Protopterus annectens; assembly: GCF_019279795.1. Lineage (NCBI taxonomy): Eukaryota > Metazoa > Chordata > Ceratodontiformes > Protopteridae > Protopterus > Protopterus annectens. The sequence goes on from NC_056741.1 coordinate 530,271,074, forward strand.
CAGACGACGTGGTCAGTTTACCCCTAGAGGCAGAGGGAGTAATAACAGACGCCGCTCTAGAGGCAGAGGGGTCCACAAAACCAGGAAGCAGAGAACCTCTCTGACAAGCCCTTCCAGCATCCCTGAGATGTTGCCCGACTGTCCATCCTTGGAGGCAGTCAGGGGAAGACTATCGCTGTACGCAGAAGCCTGGCGTTCCCTCTCTCAAGACAGATGGGTACAGTCGATCATATCCGAGGGTTACAAGATTCCTTTCGAGGAAAGTCCTTTCACTCACAAAAATTCCCTTCCAGATGTGCCACCCGGTCTAAGGGAAATTGCAAAGTTAGAAGCATCAAAGTTTCTACAAAAAAGGGCCATTCAGCCAGTTACAACAGACCATTCAGAGCCCGGAATCTACTCAAGATTCTTTTTGGTCCCCAAAAAGACGTGAGACTAGAGACCAATATTGGATCTCAGCAGAATCAACAAGTCTGTGAGAAAGACAAGATTTCGAATGGTCACACTTCAATCAATTTTGCCCTTCCTAGAAAAGGACAACTGGATGTGCTCAATAGACCTTCAGGACGCATACTATCACATAAAAATTCACAGACGCTCCAGAAGGTTTCTCCGCTTTCGGCTGGGGTCCAGTCATTTTCAATTCAGAGCCCTGCCCTTTGGTCTCACTACAGCCCCCAGAGTGTTCACCAAATGTATGGCAGTGGTCACGGCTCACCTGAGACGTCAAGGATTCCAGGTGTTTCCGTATCTCGACGACTGGCTCCTTTCAGCCACCACCAGGCATCAACTTCTTCAAGCCAGGGATTACACCCTAAATCTCTGCACTCAATTAGGAATTTCGATCAACTACGAAAAATCCTCCTTATTGCCCTGCCAGTCTATTACTTTCATAGGCACAAACTTAAATACTGGTCGGATGTCAGCAACCCTCACAGACCAAAGAATCTCAGATATCCAAAGTCACGTGAAGATCATCCTTGCCTGCAAAAAGGTGCAAGCCAGAATGGTTCTGAAGGTGTTGGGCCTCATGGCTGCGGCCATTACCCTTCTTCCCCTGGCCCGCTTCTACATGCGTCTTCTTCAATGGATGTTGTTCACCCAGTGGTCTTACCAACAACTTCCCATGCGTCACCAAATCCTGGTGACACAAATTTGCAAGAATCATCTATCATGGTGGATTTCTTCTCCCCAGATTCATCAAGGCAGACCCTTTGTATCCCCGGCCCCGTTAGCCACAGTCACTACGGACGCCTCCCTGATCGGGTGGGGGGTCATTATCAGGGCAGGATGGTTCATGGGACGTGGTAACCGTTCGAATACCACCTGCACATAAATGTCCTAGAGATGAGAGCAGTGCTTTTAACGTTGCAAGCCCTCAACGACTTTCTTCCCTTGGGAACAATTGCAGTTCACACAGACAACATGTCTGTAGTATGGTATATCAACAAACAGGGCGGAACCAAGTCCTACTCCTTGTGTCGAGAAGCTCTCAGACTTTGGTAATGGGCGATCTCCTCTCATCGGTTTCTGGTAGCAACGCATATCCCTGGGAAAACCAACTTTCTAGCGGACAGATTGAGCAGAGCTATTCTCATGCCTCACGAGTGGTCTCTCAATCTATAGTGGAGGAGATTTTTCTAGAATGGGGCCGCCCATGTTGCAATCTTTTTGCTACTCCCCAAAACAGCAAATGCCCAGACTTCTTTTCTCTCTTCCCACTGCCAGGCCATCCCCCCCAGAGACTCTCTAACCCAGGATTGGCCCCAGGGACTTCTTTATGCCTTTCCTCCCTTTCTGTTGATTCCACAAGTACTCCAGAAAGCCACCGTTTTGAGAGCCAAAATGATTCTCATTGCTCCCTATTGGCCTCGACAAATTTGGTTTCCGTTCCTCCATCGTCACCTATTGGTGCAGCCGTGGCATCTGGACCCAGTGCCAGACCTTCTGATTCACCAATCGGGTCAGCTGCATCGGTCTATTCCTTCTCTCAACCTCACAACTTGGTTGCTCCACTTCCTTCCTTAGCCAGGCTTCCTATGATCTCTAATCCTGTTAGGGATATCATAGTGGCTTCCCTTAAATCCTCTACTAGAAGGATTTATACCAGCAAGTGGAAACGCTTCTCTTGTTGGGCAAAAGCTAAAAATTTAGATCCCTTTACTGCCCCTGTTCAAGCAGTTTTGGATTTCTTAGCGGAAATCTTTCACTCGGGCTCTTCATCTTCCACGGTCAAAGTTCAGTTGGCTGCTATCTCGAATTTTCATGTCTGGTTTGCAGATCACAACATTATGTCCCATAGGCTTTGTAGAGTCTTTCTAAAAGGAATTTTTCTCCTGAAACCTCCAGTCAGGAGTCCTCCTCCTCAATGGGACCTAAATCTAGTGCTGACATCCTTAATTCTTCCTCCCTTCGAGCCAGCTGTTTCATGTTCCCTGAAATTTCTTTCATGGAAAACACTCTTCCTTGTTGCTATTACCTCTGCAAGGAGAGTGTCAGAACTTCATGCTCTGTCTGTTCGTCCCCCTTATTTGGTCTTCCACAAAGACAGGGTATCCTTGAGAACTAATCCAACATTTTTGCCTAAGGTGGCCTCGAAAAATAATTTGAACCAATCTATTGACCTCCCTGTATTTTTCCCTATTTACTCAAACAGATCGGAACAAAAATTACATTATCTTGATGTTCACCGCCAACTCGGATATTATTTGGACAGAACAAAACAATTCAGGAAATCCGATCAGCTCTTTCTTTCTTATGCTGAAAACAAGAAAGGCCTCCCTGTCTCCATAGTGACCTTATCTAGATGGCTTTCTTCCACCATCTCCGAAATCTATCAGCTCGGGAAAACAGCTGTGCTCAAAACCTAAAGCGCATTCAACCAGAAGCTTAGCCACTTCTACAGCTTTTCAGGCTAGACTTCCATTAGACAATATTTGTGCAGCAGCCACTTGGGCCACTCCTCATACCTTTGTTTCTCATTACAAATTGGATTTGGCCTCCAGGGATAGAGCCAGTTTTGGCTCTACAGTTCTCAAGAGTCTGTTCCATTGAGCCACCCAGGATAGAGGTGCTAGGGATGCGGTCCCATCAAGCAAGAATGAAGGCGAGATTGACAACTTAACATTGAGAAGTTATGTACCTACCATAACGTTCCATGTTGGTTGTCTTCTCTCGCCTTCTTTCTTGCGACCCTCCCTCCTGCCCCCTGGCCTGGACAGACCTTTTTCTCCCTATATGGAAGAATGCTTCTTAAGACCAGCTAGTTCTGGTCTACCTTATAGCCCATCCTTTAGGCTTTTTGCCTTTCTTTCCTTCTGGGAAGTTTTTTGCGCTAGGTGTTATTGCCTATAGGTACCAAACGAGATCTGGGTACTTACCGCCTTGCATCATGGGATATGGGGCTGCCTCGAGCTGGTAAAAGTGACTCTCGAGCTTAGCAAAGTGCCGAGTCGGAGCCGAGGATCGGCTCCGAACCCATCAAGCAAGAAAGAAGGTGAGAGAAGACAACCAACTTGGAACGTTATGGTAGGTACATAACTTCTCATTTTTAGACATTGTAGATGTTTTTTCAGAGTCCGGTCTGTCTAACAAAGCAGTAGTAGTACTTAAAAAGATGGAGGAAAAAGCTAAATCTATGCAAACTGTTAAAGATTTCCTGCAAGTACAACCTCCTAGATTTAGTAGCCATTGGCCTTCTAAGAATTGGTCTTTCGTCTTCCAGGCCTTCTCTGTCCAAACCCAGAACCAGCAGAACACCCAGGCTTCAGTCCCAAGGTACTCACAGGCCTAAGCAGTGGGGGTTCTCCACTTCCAAAGCTGGAAGTAGTAAGACACCAGCCTATGGTAAACTGTCACAATGACTTAATTTTAAACCTTCCAAGCCCTGCCCAACTGACTGTTCCTTTAGGGGAAAAGATCGCCCTGCATGCCAAAACTGGGAACTCATTACCAAAGACAAATGGGTTTTAAATATAATTTACCAAGGAGACAGATTCCACTTCCACTCCTTACCAACCCCAAACGGTTGGCCAAACCTCCCCCCAAATCAGTGGGCAGAGGCTCAAAAACAAATTCTCCCTCTCCTAAGCATCAGGGCTATTCAATCTGTCCCAGAAGAAGAATGGGGGCAAGGCTTCTACTCAAGACTTTTCCTGGTAACCAGAAAAGACGATTCCTGGCGTCTTATCCTGGACCTGTCTATCCTAAACACTTTTTTGGTAATCCTAAAATTCAGAATGCTAACTCTTCATCAGCTGCTTCCTGTGCTAGCCAAAAATGCCTGATTGGCAACGCTGGATTTAAAGGAAGCCTACCTGCACATCCCAATAAGGGAATCTTGCAGAAGGTACTTACGCTTCAGAGCAGGCTACATGCACCATCAGTTCTCTGTACTACCCTTTGGCTTATCTACTGTGCCCAGGGTATTCACCAAGTGCCTAGCTCCAGTCATTGCATTTTGCAGGCAAAGAAATATTCAAATATACCCATACCTGGATGATTGTCTAATTCAGGCAGAAAGCCAGGACATACTATTAAATTATCTGGCATTTATAAAGAAATTACTAACTTCTGTGGGGTACACCATAAACAAAAAGAAATCACATCTAGTACCCTGCCAACAAATTGTATTCCTGGGAGCAGGCTTGAATAAAACTTCCCAGATGGCATACCCTTGTCTTAGAAACAAGTTCATTTGACAGCCTACTTCAAACTACTGGCCACAAAGACCCTGCTATCTGCAAGGAAAATACTGTAAACCGTGGGGTTCATGACCTCTTGCATTCTTCTAATTCCATATGCAAGACTGCATATGAGGAAACTACAATGGTGTATCTAAAAAGCCTGTGATGCCAACATTCTCAGGACCTAGAATCAATGATTCCTATCTTACCTTGTCTACAGTGTTTCTTTGGTGAGCAAAGGCCTGCCACCAAAACAAGGGACTGCCATTCACTCTACCCCCTGCCACCCAAACACTAACAGATGCATCAGACTATGCATGGGGGTCTCACCTGGCAGGGCAGTGCATTCAGGGCAAATGGAACCAGAGTCAAATGCACCTGCATATCAATCAAAAAGAAATGTTAGCTGTAGAGAATGCTCTGACAGCCTTCAAGGGCCACATTCTTCCAGGACAGTTATTGGTAAGGACGGACAACACCACTGTTATGTGGTACATAAACAAGCAGGGGGGGGGGGGCATTCATATCCCCTCTGCAGACTAGCCATGGCTCTATGGAACACAGCCTTGAGCTACCAAGTGTACGTGCAAGCTCAATTCCTGCCAGGCAGGCTAAATACACTGGCAGATGACCTAAGCAGAAATCTCATGGACCCACACGAGTGGAAACTGGAACCAAAGATGTTCATCGTGTTTCACTGTTGCAGTCATTACACTTGGGTTATCCTGCTGGCAGGCTACCCGCAGTCTGCCTGAATTCCAAAGTCTATGTCCGGTGTCTGTTGCAGTCACCTCCTCCCCGACATCAGTGCGCCAGGGGTATAAAAGATACAGCTGACACCATTTTCATCAGTCTTTCTTGCTGCGCGGTGCCCGAAGCAAAAGCAGTTCGCAGGTGCCGGTCTGCAGACTCCGGATCGGAAATTCGCTTTTGAAAATCTCAGAAGTCTTCATTAAAGCGAAGTACCCCGTTGGGAGAAACTTTTTTCTTGCTCCAGACAGATGCCAGAAAAAGTTAACAATTGTATTTCTTGTGGGAAGCAAATACCTCAAGGATTTCATTCTTACTGTATTCCTTGCCCTAGTCCCTGATCACAACATTACTAGCTGTCTGTTTTGTGCTAGATTTAACCAACGCACTAAGCGTCTGTTCGATTTTGCCTTTCATTACTTTGGCTGAAGATTCAATTATATAATACCTGAGCCACAGGCTGCTGACTACTCCCACGTGGAGCCAGCTAGGCCTCTGGATACTCAAGGTTTTGGACTCTCGTAAACTATTCCCTCAGATGGGTCCGGAGCCGCTGAGCAGGCATCGGCTTCTGAAGGTGTTTTCAGACCTACACAGTTGTATGTAAAGCCTAATTCAGCTTCCCAAAGCAAAGACTAAAGCAGTATTAAAGACAGAAACAAGTACAGCATTCTCCTGGACAGACTACCATGCCTAAAAAAACAGATGCTCAAAAATGGCCGAAGACCTAATTACCTTGATCAGGGGTTCCCATCCCCCTCCTGACAAGAGGCCTAGGCAAGAGATAGAATATGAATCTTCAGATCAGGTTTCCATTTCCTCTGATTCTTCTTCTGAACAGGGATACTCTCTTCCTCCTTAAGAGGATTCTGATGCTGAAGAATCTATCCCTTCAGCCTCACCGCCTGAGGATTATTCTTTTGGGGAAACCCTACATACCATGAGGGAACACTTCCACTGGGAGAGCAAAGACTACTGAGTCTAAGAAAAGGCTTAGAGATTTTCTTTTACTTCCTCAGCACAGGCCTTTACCTATTCCTCCTGTGTTAGACATTGTAGATATATTTTCAGAGTCCTGACTTTCTCCTGACTCTCTACCTCCTGCCCTTGTTAAACCAGACCGATAACTACAGGGTTCCAGACTCTCATAAATTCCTTTATAAAAACCCTGCTGCTGACCCAGAAACTATTTCTTAGGGTCCCAAAGGGGTCAAGGCTTCTACTGCAAATAACCTTATCCCCTCTGATAAAGATTCAAGGGCACTGAACAGATGGGGAAAAAATGTTTACACATCTGCTACTGTGGCTGTGAGGGCTTTAAATTGTCAATTTCATATGCTTAAATATCAGCAATACTTAATATCACTGTTAAAACAGAAAATGTTGCCAAATTCCGAATGTGTGGAAAATAAGGAAATGCAGGATTTATTGCATGCAACTGAACAAGTGGGAAAGCATACATTGCAATGTGGTTTTGATTCTCTGGAGGCCTCTTGCATGGCTGCAGTTAGGGCTCTGTCATTAGGAGGCATGCTTGGTTAAAGTAACAGAATCTGCCTGATCATGTTAAAGCAAAATTATTAGATGCTCCATTACAGCATACCACCTTATTTGGTGTTAAAGCAGAGGAGGTGTTGAAGAAAATGGAGGACAAAGCTAAATCTATGCAAACAGTAAAGGATTTCTTAAGGTACAGCCACCCAGATTTAGCAGGAACTGGCCTACAAAGAATTGGTCCTTTCCATTGTCAGACAGACCACAAAGAGGCAGATACTGACGCCCCAGAGGCAAATCCCAGCTACAGGGCTCATACAGACCGAAACAGTGGGGTGCTTCTACCTCCAAAGGCAGAGAAGACAAATCACAGCCATATAGGGAACAGTCCCCAGTGACTTTCCTCTGCCAGCACCGAGCACTTATCTTTTGACAGCCCCCTTAGGGGGAAAACTAGCACTTTTTTCTCAAAATTGGCACATGATCACCCAGGACAAATGGGTTTTGAATATAGTGTCCCAGGGCTACAGGTTCCACTTTCACACCCTGCCAAGGGCAAAAGGTATGCCAGACCTGCCACACAATCAATGGACAGAGGCACAAAAACAAGTTTTATCCCTCATGGAATGAGGGCCATTCCGTTCCATTTTGGTACCCAGAAAAGACAAAGCCTGTAGACCAATACTGGACCTGTCTATTCTAAACGCATTTCTGGACGTTCCAAAATTCAAAATGTTGACTCTGCAACAGCTTCTGCCCCATGCTGGGCAAGAAGGCTTGGCTTGTAACTTTGGACCTAAAAGAGGCATACCTGCATATTCCAATCAGACAATCTTGCAGAAGATACCTCAGATTCATAGCTGGTTCAATGCACTACCAATTCTCTGCACTGCCCTTTGGCTTATCTACTGCGCCCAGGGTCTTCACAAAATGCCTGGCACCAGTAATTGCTTTTTGCAGACAGAGGAATTCAGATATATACCCTTACTTGGGCGATTGCCTTATTCAAGCAGAGAACAAGGACATTCTATTAAAGCATCTGGCATTTCTAAAAAGATTACTAATTTGCCTAGGGTACACAGTAAACAAAAAGAAATCAAATCTAGTACCCTCTCAAGAGATAATATTCCTGGGTGCAAGCTTAAATACAACTGCCCAGATGGCTTCTCGCGCCAGACAAACAAAGGCAGCTGACTTCTTATTTCAAAATGTTGGTAACAAAGACCCAGTTATCTGCAAGAAAAATTCTGCAGGCTTTGGGCTTTATGGCATCCTGCATTCTGCTAATTTCATATGCCAGACTGCATGTGAGGAAACTACAATGGTATCTAAAAAGTGTTTGGACTCAAAATTGTCACAACCTGGAAACATTAATTGCCCTCATTCCTTGCCTGCAACAGGAGTTTCAATGGTTGGCTCAGGCCTGTCACCACAACAAGGGACAGCCATTCACCCTACCCACAGCCAGGCAGTCAATAACAGATGCTTCAGGTTATGCCTGGTGGGCCCACATGGCAGGAAAATGTATTCAGAGCACATGGCCCACAAGCCAAAGGCATCTTCATATCAATCAAAAAGAGATGCTAACTGTTCAGAATGCCCTGACAGCTTTCCAGGATCTACTCCATCCAGGACAACTACTGATAAGGACAGACAACACTACAGTCATGTGGTACATCAAACAGGGAGGCACTCATTCCTACCCCCTCTGCAGACAAGCCATGACTTTGTGGGACACAGCATTGACTTATCAAGTACACCTGCAAGCACAATTCCTGCCAGGAAAGAAAAATACTCTGGCAGATGAACTAAGCAGAAATCTCATGGATCCTCACGAGTGGAAACTGGATCCACAAGTCTTCAGCATGATGATAAAGAAATGGGGATGCCCAGACATCTATTTTGCCTCCCCTCACAACTGCCAACTACAGAGATTCTGCACAAGGACTTATCACAAGCAAGCATGGAAAGTGGATGCTCTGTCATTCAGCTGGAAAACCTTAACATTATATGCCTTTCCTCCTCTGCCTCTCCTCTCCAAGGTACTACTAAAGGTCAGACAAGAGAAGCCAAAAATGATTCTGATTGCTCCAGACTGGCCCTGCCAGCACTGATACCCAATCCTAAAGAGCTGGTCTCAAGGCCCAGCCTGGACATTGTCTCTGATTCCTCATTTACTGACCCAACAAAACAATCAGATCTTGCACCGCCAACTCAGAACCCTAAATCTGGTAGCATGGCAGATATTATAGCCATTCAGAACACACCTCTCTCTAAAGCAGTGATGGATGTTACTTTAGAGGCCAGGAGGCCCAGTACCAGAAAATCTTATGCAGGAAAATGGAAAAGATTCTGTGCTTGGAACCAGGCACAAGGAATTGACATGCTTGTACCAAATATTCCTCAGATTTTGCAATACCTGAGATGCTGGACAAAGGCCTATCCTTATCAATTTAAAATCTATGCCTCTGCCATTTCAGCTCATAATACGGAACCACCAATTTTTTCACATCCTTTGCTAAGGCAGTACCTAAGAGGGTCCAAAAACATAACCCCAAGGAGAGCACCAATACCTGCATGGGACCTCAATTATGTCTTGGAAAAACTCACTGCTGCCTTTGATCCAGCCAATACAACTGAAATAAAGTTCTTATCTTGGAAAACAGTTCTGCTCCTAGCAATTACCTCTGCAAGACGAGTCTGAGTTACAGGCACTCATGGCTCTGGAACCTTTTATCATTTTCCATCCAGACAGGGTTTCTCTGAACTAACCCAACATTTATGCCTAAAGTGTAATGTCCAGTGTGGCCCTTAACCAAACCATCCATTTGCCTACCTTTTTTCCAAACCCACATAATAAGGGTGAGAGACTCCTGCATTCTTTGGACATACACAGACAGCTATGCTTCTACTTGGACAGAACTAAAGCCTTCAGAAAGACTGAGCAACTTTTAGTGGCATATGCTGCAGGATCACAAGGAAAGGCCATCTCAAAGCAGACTATTTGAAAATGGATAGGCCACTGCATTCGTTTCTGCTATTCACAACATGGCAAATCAGTGCCTAAGGGCATTAGGCCTCACTCAACCAGAGCAGCAGCCACTTCAGCAGCCTTCTTCAGAGGAGTACCAACCAAAGACATTTTAGAGGCTGCAACTTGGAGTTCAGTGCACACTTTTACCAAGCACTACCACTTACCTCTCTACTCTAAATCCAGAGGAGGCTTTGCCACTGCAGTTCTGCAGGGCCTTGTAGCCTCTCCAAATTCTATTTAGAGCCAGCCACCCAACCTCAGCTTTGGGATTCAACCCAAGTGTAATGACTGCAACAGTGAAACACGAACATAGTACAGTTGTGTACCTACCATAAATGTAGATGTTAGAGTGTATTCACTGTTGCAGTCCAGGTTACCCACCCACCATCCCCCTTTCCTTTGCTGGGACTTATCTGTACTTCTCTATCCTATACAGTCTGTGTGGTGTATTTGCTTGTAGATGAAGGAAATGTTTATTTTTGTGCATGCATAATTTTCAGCCTACCAATATGGGGGCACCTGACATCTGGGGCAAGAAAAACTGAAGAAAATGGCGTCTGCTGCATCTTTTATACCCCTGGCGCACTGACATCAGGGAGGAGGTGACAGCAACCGATGCCGGACCTAGACTTTGGAATTCAGGCCGACTGCGGGTAGCCTGCCAGCAGGATAACTCAAGTGTAATGACTGCAACAGTGCATACACTCTAACATCTACATTTATGGTAGGTACACAACTGTACTAGATTCAACTTTTCAATAATCAAATGGGGGAGCCCAGAGATGGACCTGTTTGACTCCCCTCAGAACTACCAATTGGACAAATTCTGTGCAAGGACTCTCCACAGACTAGCTTGGAAAGTGGATGCCCTGTCCTTCAACTGGAAAAACCTATCAGTTTATGCCTTCCTCCTCTGCCTCTCCTCTCAAGTGCTGCTAAAGATCAAACAGGACAAACCAAGGGCAATACGTATTGCACCAGACTGGCCATGCCAGCAGTGGTGTACCCTCTCTTCTGCAGTGTCACTTCAGGAACCTTGACACCTGCCTGCCTCAGACCCCTGCCCTGCTGTCTCAGCAAGAGGGCTAGATTCTGCACCAACAGCTTCAAACCCTGAATCTTGCAGCCTGGCTAATTGCATGACCTCTCCTTTACCATCCCCCCAGTAAGCAAGTGATGGATGTCATTCTGGAGGCAAGGAGGCCCAGTACTAGAAAATCCTGTACTGAAAAATGGAAGAGATTCTGTTCCTGGAACCAAACACAGGGGATGGACACAACTGTGCCCGATTTACCACTCATTATTCAATACTTAACTGAGATGCTTCACAAAGGCCTTTCATTTTCTTCCATCAAAATTAATGCCTCTGCCAGAGCCACCTCTCTTGTCTCATACACTGCTGAAGCAATTCCTCAGAGGGGCCAAAAACTTAAGACCACCCAGGAGAGCCCCTACTCCTGCCTGGGCCCTTAACTTTGTATTGGAAAAGCTCACTCTACCTCCCTGTGAGCCAGCTGCAAATGCAGAGTTGAAATTCCTTTCTTGGAAAATAGCCTTCCTCCTAGCCATCACTTCAGCAAGAAGGGTGTCTGAATTACAGGCCCTCATGATAGTGGAGCCTTTCATCATCTTTCATACAGACAGGGTACCCCTCAGGACCAATCACTCCTTTATGCCCAAGATGGTGTCCAATGTGGCCCTTAATCAGTCCATTCATTTGCCTACCTTTTTTCTAATCCACAGAACAAAGGGGAACAAATACTGCACTCCTTGGACGTGCACAGACAACTTAGATTTTACTTGGACAGGACTAAGCCTCTCAGGAAGTCTGAACAGCTGCTGGTTGCATTTGCTGCAGGGGCAGAGGGGGAAGGCCATTTCAAAGCAAACCATTTCTAAGTGGATAGGCCATTGCATTCATTTCTGTTATAAGCATCATGGAAAACCTACCCCGCCGGGGATAAGACCACATTCAACCAGGGCTGCATCTACCACTACAGTCTTTCTCCGAGGTGTCCCTACCAGGGACATCCTAGAAGCTGCTACCTGGAGTTCTGTACATACCTTCACCAAGCATTACCACTTGCCAATTTTTTTCTATATCCAGAGCTGGTTTTGCCACTGCAGTCTTGCAGGTTCCTTATAGCTGGTCCTAATGCTAACTGCCTCCTCCCTTAGCTTTGGGAATCTACCCAAATGTAATAACTGCAGCAGTGAAACACGAAGAACATAGTACAGTTGTGTACACTTACCTTAAATGTAGATGTTTGAGTGTATTCACTGTTGCAGTCCTGGTTACCCTCCCTGCAGCCCCCTGACTTCTATTGACTATACCTCTATTCTTGCTTGCTTGCTATGCTTAAAGCTTTCTGGTGTATTTGCTTTTTGTTGGAGGTGTAACCTTGTATACAATTGCTTCCCATTATGGGGGCACCTGACATCTGTGGCAAGAAAAACTGATGAAATGGAGTCAGCTGCATGCTTTACACCCCTGACTACCCAACGTCATGGAAGATGACAGCAATCGACGCAGGACGCAAGACTTTGGTAATCACGCTGACTGAGGGCTTCCTGCAAGCAGATAACACAAATGTCATGACTGCAACAGTGAATACACTCTAACATCTACATTTATGATAAGTGCACACAACTGTACTTTCCTCTTCCTTGGTAGTTGGACAAGTGTCCCCATTAGGGACCCTCCTCTTTGTGTTTTGTCCTTAAACTTCTTTTACATATCAAAGACTGGCAAAAATGATTTTGGATGCAGATTCCTCACAGAGGTCATCGTACTAAGTGTCTTTAGTTTAGGGGGGGAACACTACTATAGGGGCTTTGTCAGGTGTTTATACCCAGGACTTTGTGTAGTCATGTTCTCATTGTAGTTTTACCTTGAGAATTAAAAACTTGAAGTACTTGTCCAATGTAAAATGACATGAGAGTCCAAGACTGCTGATGTCCCTTCAGTGCTGAAGAAGTCAGATACCTGAGACGGAGATTTCTGCTGCTGAATCTGACCAGGTTATTTCCATTGTGTCTCTTGATGAGACCTCAGGAAGTCTGTCTGCTGATGCTGCTCCCTGTGTCACAACCTTGTCAGAGGGCAGAGTGGCGCAGCCATCTTGCATGTCCAACTAATCTACCTCAGGAGTGAAGGGTGACCTTATCTCGGTGGGACCCGTTGGCTTGCCTCAGACCTTGGGGAAGAAGTTCCCAGTCCCTTGATCGGAGATGGCATACATCAAGGCTGGGAACCTCCTCGTATGGTGGTGTTAGACATTGCAGATAAGAAGCAGGAGACTATAAACATAATATTTCTTCAGTCTTCTAGGGCTCCTCAAAAGGGATGGCAGAATTTTACCCAGGGCCTTTTCAAGACTTGTGTCATTGAATAAATTCTCTTCCTTTCCTGCTTTCTTCTTTCTTCTTTTAGTCCTTTCAAAAGGCAAAGGGAGGAGTCGGAGGCAGAGGAGGAATCAAATTCTTACTTATTCTAACAGCTTCTTACCAGAGTCATTTTGCTGTGGCTTGTTCAGATGAGGACACTGTCTCCCGATTTACCTTGGGGTGGGACTGTCATTTGGGGACACTTAAAATGATGCAGTAGTTTGTGGAAGGTTCTCAATTGTCTGATACAGAAAAGATACGGTGCTGTTTTGAGAATGAGTGCCTAACATTTTTGCCATCCCGCCTGTTTTACAAGTTTTATTGGATACTTTTTCCGCTGCTTCTCAAAATCCTGAGTCTGTCACCAGCCCCTTAAGAAACCTGATATGTTTTACAAGGTCCTAGACTTAGAACGGTTCTTGTAAGAACTGTACTTCTGATCCATCTGTTATTACCCTTTCCACTGAAAAGCCTACTAAAGTTCTCCCTTCCTCAGTTTTACCCACTGATAGACAGCAGAGCTATTGATATGACAAAAAGTTTATACTTCTGCCACACTTAAGCTTTTAGGACCATCAGATAGTAAACCAATATGATCAGGCATCTTTTGTCATTTCTAGGTAACTTGAGTAAGAAGCAATCAGATCTTATGTTTCAGAAGCTAATTCTGCATTCTCTTAATTCTGCTTCTTGAGTTGCTAAGCATTCTGTTCAGTATAGCTATGATGCTGCAGAGCAGCTGCAACTTGGTTCTTTGCAGGTTTTCACAACTTCAGCATTTACCTGAGGATGTTTGAAAAAAGCTGCTCGACTCTTCTTTTGATAGGCAACACCTTTTTGTTTCTACTGCAGATATTTTCAAAACCTTGCAGGAAAAAGATAAGGTCATACAGGATATTAAGCAAATCTTTTCCCCCTGTTCTGAGATTTTAGAGAAATCACCCCTCCAAGGCTGATCCCCTTGTTCACAAGGATCAGGAATTATGTCTAAAGGGCAAAAGACCCAATTGAAGATTATTATAGGTGGAGTTTCAGCAGGATTCCGAGTGTCCTTAATCCTCTGCTCCTGATAGATCAGCATCTTAGACTTCTCTTCCTCCTCTTTCCAACTTCTCTCATTTCTGCATTTCTCATGTCCCTTTATCTCAGAAGCTATCCCTACCTCTGCCAATCTGACAATCTCTAACATCATAAGAGTTCTTACAGTCATTCTGGAGGGTGGGGTACAAAATGGTTTGGAAGGCTTCTCCCCATCCCGGTTTCCTCACCTCCCCAAAACAACATTGACCTTATTCTCCCTCCTCTTCGAGACTTATTCAGTCAGGGAATAATAGATTTTGTGCCCTTTCAGCTACAAGAAACTGGATTTTACTTGAGAATGCTTCTGGTGTCCAGGAAGGAGAGCACTTGGAAACTTACTTTGGATCTTTCTTTTCTCAACACCTTTCTTAAAGTCTCAGATTATTCCTTATCTGACCGATCTCCTCATCCAGGCTCCTTCCCAAAAGATTCTTCTCACTTATTTGCAGTTTATAGATCATCTTTAGGTTCAACGTTAACCCTAAATTGTAAGTCTTCAATTCCATCCTAGGATTGGATTTTCCTAGGATGCAGATTTAACACACACACTCTGTTCCAGTGGATAAGGTTCTCTTCCTGGCAGATTACTTTCAGAACCTTGTACCCTTGGATGTGAACTCCACAAGAGCAGTTCTTGGAGCCTTAGGATTCTTAGCTCCGATGATTGATAAATTATGCCATACTCCATATAAGGAAGATTCAGTGGTATCTGAAATCTGTTTGGACTCAACATTGCCATCTGTTAACCTTCCTAATTCCTGTTGTGCCCTTCATCAAAAATGATTTTCTATGAGGGATCAACCCGTTTTCACTCAAACCAGCAGTGCCATGTCTGATTCCTTGCTCTTGCCAGGAATTGCTTACCAATCCGATTTGTTCAAGGGGCATCATGTTTTCCAGGGGGTGTAGTCTCCAAATGAAAGAAAAAGCCATAAACATAAAGGTCCATATCTTAGCCCTTCAATCCCAGCATTATATGTGGACTCCTAGTCCTGTTCAGATCTGCACAGGCAACAATAGAGTTGTGTAGTACATAAACTTGCAAGGGAACATGGAGACTTACTGCCTCTGCAGACTAGCTTTGATAGCTTAGGGAAACAGCCATTCAATACAGCATCCATCTTCAATTTGTGTACATACTCTCAGAAGGGAACTTTGTGGCAAATCCAGAGCAGGCCTTCACAAATGGATACTAAACAGAGCGATATTTCTAGACATTGTCCAACAGAGAGGGACTCCACAGATCTTTTTGCTTCAATTTGCAACAGACAGAATAGACTGCTTTGTTACAACTGTTATGCCCTCAGGCTTGGAAAATGAACAGCATGTTTTTTTTGTTTCCCTTGGATGTGCATAAGCAGCTTAGATTTTATTTAGACAAAACTAAGTTTATCAGAAGGCTAGACCCGCCTTTTGTATCTTTCCTAGACAAAAACTGTGAACCTCCTGTTTACAAGCAAACTCTTTCTAACTGGATGTCTAAGGCTGCTGCTTCCTTGGGTAGTTTTTCAAGGGTCTAGATTGTAGGTCTGCTCTTGAAATGACTGTTTGGCCTTCTATTAACACTTTTACAAAACATTACAAAATTGATGTTTTCTCTAGAACTAGAGCAGGATTTGCTAGTTCAGTCCTTCAAGCTCTTTTGGTCCATAATCGTTTTATAGGCAGGTAGTACCCTGAGGCTTCTGATACATACTGTTCACTCTAATTTTGCTCCACCTATGTGCACTGTATATTTTGTAAGTGTAAAAATGTGCTTGCTTTGAAAACCTTATGTTACATGTATTGTAGATAAAACCACTTCTGGATCACTGAGTATCCAAATAAAAGTTCCAACAAAAAACAGAAAAAAAAAAGCAGCCAAACTGGATTGAAATTTTCTTTACTGAATTCTTCTGGTACCTCGGCCTTCGCCTTCACATGGAATAACAATACTATGCTTAAACCAGTATAAATACACACCTCAATTAATCACATCAATTAAACATTCAATTATATGAAAAATATATTACATTTTAAAGACATATTAAATTAGATTCATACAAAAACAATACATATAATATATAATATTTCATGCTAATAATTATACATCTAAATTCATGCCATTGGGAAATAGAGTTCCATAATTAATAAATTTAGATTCCATATTTAATAATTTAGTTTGATAATTTCTATTATTTTCCCCTATTCCCCACGGTCTTGCCAAAACACTAAACTCAAAACCAGTTTGATCACTAAACTCAAAACCAGTTTAAAAGGTCTGTGTTTACGAGACCAAGTTCTCCCTTTGTATTTTGTGATTCTAATAATGTACATAACAGTTTGCACCCATGGCTATTTAAATGTTATTAATCTATCTGATTGTTTAATTACAGAAAATATGAAAAATGTTTTACACAGGGGCACAAAGTTTATACCCACATACATTCCTTCACTAGCGGAGATTCTGTTGGAGGTTAAAACCTTTTGTAGAAAATTATATTTAAAGGTTTACTTCCACAGACAAAAAACATTTAATAATAGTGCAAATGAGAACGTTTGTGATGATGTTGACAATGATTCAATTTTGGAAAGTTCACTTATGGATATTTCCATTTATGAAAATGAAATGGTTGACATTTATGAAACAGTTGACAATGCTAGTGGGATGTTTGAATTTAACACAGGGTATGGTAAATTTAATATTCCAAAGGTCCCATGTGTTAGTGAATTCATGCCTGTTAAGAATAATTCTTGTATAGGTTTTTTTGAGAAAGCTTTAAACAAACAGGTCACTGAGGAATATTTTTTGTTTAAAAA
Organism: Protopterus annectens; assembly: GCF_019279795.1. Lineage (NCBI taxonomy): Eukaryota > Metazoa > Chordata > Ceratodontiformes > Protopteridae > Protopterus > Protopterus annectens. Next base: position 530,288,303 of record NC_056741.1, read on the forward strand.
ACAAAGAAAAAATTTTAATTTAAGTAAGGATGAGTGGCAAGCTTTGTGTGAATTAAGAAGGATGAGTGACAAATATGTGTTTGTGGAATCAGATAAAGGAGGTAATTGGGTTGTTTTTGACAAGGATAGATCTAATTCCATAGCCCTTGATTTGCTTTCAGATAACAGGGTGTATATTTCTTTATCTGCAAATCCTATTACTGAGTTTAATGATACACTACTTGAACTACTGGAAAAAGGTGAAAGGCTTGTTTTTTTCTCTCATGGTGATGTTAGGAAATTGTTTATTAAAAATCCAAATTATGCCAGGTTCTTTATTTTGCCAAAAATACATAAAGATTTGGCAAATCCACCTGGACGTCCGATAGTTTCAGGGAGGGGGGCTTTTTTACAAAATGTTGGAATTTTTTGGACTCTGTATTGAAACAATACTTAAACAGAATTCCATCACATGTCAAAAATACAAAAGAGGTTTGTGATAGTTTTAAAGGAAGGATTTGGCAAGAAAGTTATTATTGGGCTTGTGTGGATGTTGTTTCATTGTATACATCTATTTCTACACAATGGGGCTTGGAAGCTTTATACATTCTTGGGGGAAGGACCTAAAACTCATTTCATTATTTCACTGGTGGAGTTTTGCCTTACTCATAATGTTTTTGAATTTAACAAAAAATATTTTTTGCAAAAAGAGGGGACGGCCATGGGTGCTAGCTTTGCACCCTCCTATGCTATCATTTTCATGGGGCACTTTGAAAACTTATTTTTGTATACCAAAATGTTTTTTCAGAACAACGTATTGATCTATAAGAGATTTATAGACAACCTCATATTTTTATGCAGAGGTAACCCCAAAGATTTTGATGAGTTTATTTCAAGTTTAAAATCAAATCCATGTGGTCTAGACTTTACATATCAGGTAAATGTTAAAAGCATGGACTTTTTGGATGTACATTTTTATATTGGTCCCAAGGGGACAATAGAACACAAGTCTTTTCATAAAAAAAGAGCAGTTAATTTTTTACACGCTACCAGTATGCATAGCAATCATTTACTTGATTCTTTGCCCTTAGGTGAATTTAAACGAATTGCTGTGAATACATCAGAGAATATTAATATTCAAAGACAATTTGACACTATCTGTCAGAAATTAATGGACAGAGGTTATTCCAGGGATAATGTTTATTCCCATAGGGCCAGTGTTGAAGGAACACTAAATTTGAATAGACAGGGGGTTGTTAGTAGGATCAGAGAGAGAATTGGGAATAAATCTTTTTATTCCAAGAAAAAGGACTCAATGGAAATGGATAAAATATTTTTTGTGGATAAATTCTCTCCTTTTTCTTCTATTTTGAAAAGAATTGTTTTAAACATGTGGCCAGTAATAACTAGTGATGATTTTTTGAGAAATATAATTCCAAAAAATATTATTTTTTCGTATACAAGATGTAAAAATCTGAAGGAACTAGTTAGGAGTAAGGGCAAGAAAGAGAAAGCTATGGATGCAGGTTCTTTTGCTTGCAATAAATGTAAGGTTTGTGATAAAATCATTAATTTAGATCACAAAATTAATGGAATTTTATATCATGCACTAGATCACTTTGATTGTAATTCCTCTGGGGTGGTATACATTATTGGGTGCAGCTGTGAAGAACGAAAATGGTACATAGGACAAACAAAACGTAGGGTCAAGCTAAGAATTTTGGAACACTTGGGAGACATTAGAAATAGCAGACTTGATAGTCCAGTTGCTAGTCATTTTCATCAATTTCATAATGGGGATCAAACTGGTTTTGAGTTTAGTGTTTTGGCAAGACCGTGGGGAATAGGGGAAAATAATAGAAATTATCAAACTAAATTATTAAATATGGAATCTAAATTTATTATTAATTATGGAACTCTATTTCCCAATGGCATGAATTTAGATGTATAATTATTAGCCTGAAATATTATATATTATATGTATTGTTTTTGTATGAATCTAATTTAATATGTCTTTAAAATGTAATATATTTTTCATATAATTAATTGTTTAATTAATGTGATTAATTGAGGTGTGTATTTATACTGGTTTAAGCATAGTATTGTTATTCCATGTGAAGGCGAAGGCCGAGGTACCAGAAGAATTCAGTAAAGAAAATTTCAATCCAGTTTGGCTGCTTCTTTTTTTCTGTTTTTTGTTGCATGTATTGTACTTAGGCTTACACCACTATAAGATGCGTGATCACGTCTGTACTATGAGCTTGTATTGCTTTTAACTGTCTTGCCTTTTTGTTAAATGTTAGCATTTTACAACATGTTTTCCTAAACTGTTATTTAAATGAATTTGCCTCTAATCTGTTAGCTCTCTTGAATGTTAGCATCCTATAACACTCTATCCTAACTGTTCTTTTAAAGTATGTAAACGTCTTCTAAATGTTTGCCTTTAATTATTAGCCCTGTTTTTAAAATGTTAGCATTCTACAACATGTTATCCGAACTGTTCTTATTCTTTAATCACCATGTATTGCACTGTAACTTCTTGGAACTTTTCTCCCCAGGACGCCGCTGAAAAAGGACACTAGCTGTCCAGTCGGATTATCCTGGTAAAACAAATGTTAAATAAAAATGAATAATCTTGTTCCAAGTATCCTCCTGGACAGGTTTGAGAACCTCCCATCAGTTTGTAATTCTACAATAGTGATACAGGGAAGGACATAGTACAGTTGTGCAAGAACATACTGTAAAAGTAGATGTCCAGCTGGTTACTGTTACAGTATAAACACCCCCCCTTTTCCCTTTTTGTTGGACCAAGGTGGATTATTTTTTCCACCTCTCCTTGTATTTGTACAAATGCAAATACTTGCCTGTCCTTCTGCTATAGTTCCTTGGTCTAGGGCAAGAAAGTCCTAAGGTAATTCACATCTGTACATCCCTTGTATACCTCTTACTCCATTGAGGTGAGGTCATATGATAGACATAAAACATGAAGGGAAGGTGACCAGGCTTCAGTATGCTGGCCACGATGTATGGGTTGTCCTTTGCAGTATAGTTAATTCTGTATCCGTGATCAGCTGGACCTGTTACATAAATGTACTTTCTCCTTTCTGAAAATAGCCAAGGGCAAATACCACAAGTTTCCTCACAGGATGGAATCTCACAGCAAAGGGATTTGTTGATCCACCCAAGCCTTCAATTTCTTCAGCTCACTGCCTGTATGATAGCATTTTAATACCATTTATGTACTTGTTTTCTGAGTACATAAGAAGGTGTTAAGAGTCTAAGAATCCTGTTGCTTGTTCATCACATTTGGATAAGTGAAAGAGAATTTCTAATTGCTGCCAAAGCAGGAACCAGTATCCTTTTAGATTTCAGACACCTCTGAATGTCATCCTATTCACTTGCTGCAGTATTCTTCACTTGAGAGGTATCCACGCTAGATGGCGCCCCAGTGTCGGCCAGCATTCAAAAAACTTTTCACCACTGTGGGGTATGTGATATGCCTGGTGTAGGCAGCAGTCGTACGTAGGCCATAGAACGGAAGTACACATGTAACATCCTCAGAACTTTGCTACTGCCAGTCAGAAAGCCAGCTACTAAAAGTCGGTCTTGAAGTTTCCAGCTTCTTCATCGTAGTTTTCTCAGATAAGTGCCCCGTTGGGGGATATTTTTTTTTTGTTCCTTTTATTGTCATCCAGGAAAGGGCAAGTGCCAGTGTGGAAGACAAATTCCACATAAGCACAGCCATACCCAGTGTCCTGCCTAGGCCCCAACCACGACCACAGGTTGTGTAGTATTTGCCAGTTGTTTGTTACAAAGGCTCTTAGCGGGCTTGGTTTCCTAGCTTTGTACTTGGAAAACCGACGTTTGAAACTTTTAACTAAATGTATGAAGGGTTCTTCTGGGACTGATACCGAGCCACTGAAGCATAGGGCCAAAAAAGCTAGGCCTACACTTTTGGCTGCACCTCTGTCACCCAACATCCCTCCTCCCGAGGTGCTTGTCAAACTGGAGGTGTGTAGACCCTGGCTCAGAGTCACAGGCTTCTCCCATTTCTGAGGTTGCCTTGCTTTCAGCCACAAGCATGTTGGAGATTGAGCAGATGTCTGACTTGGGAACCAAGGCTTGAATGAGTTGTGGACTCGAGGGGGGGTTAGCTTGCAGCTCTGTATCCGAAGTTCCGGAGTCTTAGCTGTCAGATACTAGGCTAACGTCCAGGCCTCCTACCCTTCAAAAAAAAGAAGCGTCTCCAGCTAAGAAAAAGCAAAAGACAAAACATTTATCTGCTTATAAAGAGGTCCCTTCTGAATGGCAGGCCTTTCCCAAAACCTTTTCCAGGTGTTCATGGCCCTTAAACAGATTTCAGCAGTGCTTCCTTCCTCAGGCCCTTAATCCTCCCTGGAAAGTGTTAGGGATCCTGAATCATCAGAGGATTCTTCTGAAGAGGAGGAGGAATCCTTAGATTACTCAACCCAGATACCCTCTCCTTTAAAATATGTTTCACCAGAAGATGAGTCTCTAGGTGCTGAGTCCCCATGGAGGAAATTTCCTGTGGGGAAGCCATTTTAAAAATGGGGGAGCACTTCATCTGAAATTTGGGTGGTATCCCATTTGTACAAAAAGGTACTGCCAATTGCTAAAAATAGATTTGCCTAGTTCTACCGTTCCCACCTGTTCATCCAGCCTTTTTGGATGCATTTAACAATGCTTCTCAAACTCCAGACTCTCAGGCCCAAGCCCCTAAGAAGCCTGATCACTTTTATTAAAGTCCCTGAGGACTGTAATTTCCTTTTCCAATGTACTGCAACAGACCCAGCAGTTATCTTGGTTGTTACTGACAAGCCCTCCATGATGCTCCCTTCTACCTCCCTGTTGCCTTCGGACAAGGAAAGTAGAAACTTGAAAAGATGAGGTAAAAAGACCTACACTTCAGCAACTTTAGCTTTCAGGGCTTTAAACTACCAGACTCACATGACTAAATGTTATCTAGAATTATTGTCACAGGCTATTGCTGCCATCTCAGACCTCCAAGTCGGAGGGAAAACCCTTAATGCTGCCCCATTTGGGAGCCTCTTTTCAAGTGGCCAAGCATTGCGTAAAGTGCAGCTATGACTCTGAGGCCTGTACCAGGGCAGCTGCAACAAGCTCTGTGCTTAGGTTTTTCTGGCTCAGACTGCAATCACACTAGGATGATTTCAAATCCAAATTGATGGATGCCCCCCTTCACTCTTTGTGCCTGCTGCAGTGTCACTTTAAGTCCCTACAAGTAAAGACCAAAGAACTCAAGATGTTAAAACATCTCCTAGTTTCACCAGTGCCAAGTTTCCCTAGAAACTTCCCGTCAAAACTGGTCTTCTTGCATAGCCGCTCCAAGTCTTCTAGGGGAGGAAAGAGACGATGGAAGACCAGGGCTCCTCAGAACCCACCTCAACAAAAGCAGACATTTCCTAACAGAGCAAGGAGTCTGACTACCTTGCTTCTGTCTCTCCTCCCCCCCCCCACACACACACACACACACACACACACACACAAACACATGCACACACCTCCCTCCACCCTGAAAAAGTTCTCATGGTGTCTGACTGCATTACCCAAGACAACTGGGTTTTTTCAGTCATAAAAAAATATTTTATGGTCTGGCTTGCCACTTCCACCTTTTGGGGTGTCCCTCAACCCCCCCCCCCCCGAGATCAGCTGCATCTCTTCCCATACCTCTACTTCCAGGGCTACATTTGAAGAAGTCCCTGCCAATTCTAAGTGAAAAGGATTCTATTCAAATATGTTCCTGGTGCTCAGAAAGGATGGCCCCTGGAAGCCAATTCTGGACTTGTCCCACCTCAACACATTCTTAAAGGTCCCTTCTTTTAGAACACCTTACCCACTGGACTCTTGTCTTTTCTGGATGCGCGCACACAACTTTATCCTTAGCCTTTCCTCCTGGGGCATTCAGTTCTGAGGATTGTATGTACGTATGTCAGTTTTATAGCCCAAGTACGACTTTGGCCTACACAAGACGTTACCATGTACCCTGCAGTGGTGAAAAGTCTTTTGTATATTGGTAGACGTTGGCACTACCTGGCAGGGATATCCTGAAGTGAAGAATACTTCAGCAGTTAAGTGAAGGACATCTATGGTTATGGTAAGATTTAACACAATTTCTTTTACAGTATTTGAGAGTTATCTTTTGACCTTATTTTTCTGTCAAGATTCACCTCTCTTGCCATGTCTGCTAGTCTGCCCATGAATCTCTCCTTTTGACTGTCTCAAGTGAAAGTTTTTGAAATGAGTTTTACATATCCATCCACCTAGAAGGCAATGAGGCCCCTTCTTGGGATCTTAACTTTGTACCCAAGAAACTTGCACTTTTTCCTTTTGAACTTGTTGATGAGGTTGATTTGTGCAGTAAGTTATCTTGAGTAACAAGCTGTTATGATGATTCACCCTTTATCATCTTTCACAAGAAATAGGGGAACTTTGAGAATGCATCCTTTGTGTAAGTGGTTTCACAGTTGACTTTGAGCCAGGCTGCTCATCCCGGTTTTCCTTCCAGAACCAAAAATTAGGGGGGAGAGAATTCTACAAACATTGAATGTGTGTGTTCATAGGCATCTGAGATACCACATTGACAGGACAGAAACACTGAGGAATTCTGAAGCTGTTTACCCCTACTTACTTTCATAGGAAATTAGCAGTGTCAAAGCACACAGTTTCTAAATGGTATCACATGATTTTTTCTTCTCTTCATAGAAGGACACTTCCAAGCAAAGTCGAAGCCCTGTCTTCCAGGGTTTGGCTGCTTCTTTGACTTTTTGGAATGAGGTGAACTTTAGAAGGCATAGAAGCAGTCTAGTGTAGAGAAAAGTTGGTGAAGGGATGAGGAAGAAGAAAATTTCAGTAGAAGAAAAGTACTGCTAAGTAGGATATAGGGGAAGAGGGACGATACCTATGGGTATTACAAGGGGGGCAAAAGTGGATAGAGTAGATTTTTGGCTAGTTAATTGTGGAAGGAAAGGGTGGTGGGACAGTAGGAATAGGAGAACTGTAATTAGTAGAACATATGATTAAACAAGAATAAAATACATCTGGTGGAGATGAAATGGAAGGACTGTAAGATGTGTAGTGGATATAAAATGGAAGGACTGTAAAATGTGTAGGTGAACTTACTGGATGCTGAGGAATATGATGAAAAACTTAGCCAGGGCTAGAGCAAGGGCAGAACAGGTTGTTAAACAGGTGACACTTGGAAGTTTTTTTTTTGAAATAGGCGAAGTTGGTAGTTTTAATAGACTACGGGATATTGATCCAAATGTTGGAGCTGTAATAGGAGTAGAGTCAGTCACTGACCCTATTGTTAGACTTTATGTTTAGAAGGGATTTGACGAGCGGAGGACTCTAGTATTGGTGTGGGTTTGGAGCAGATGTTGGAGAGGAGATTTTTCTGGTTGGTATATCAGTCTGTGGGCAGTGATGACTTGGGTGAATGTGAGGTACTGGGGTAGGTCTAACCACTTAAGTTGTTTTAAGGCTGAGCAGTGATGAGTTCTATGTGGGAGTTGGTGGCAAATTTAGCTATTTTATTTTAACACATTTTCAGTTTTACTAAATGTGTTTGTTGGTATGAATAGGGGAAGCATATAGCAGGGTAGAAAGCAGATGGGTTCTGGCAAGTGCCTGTTTCGTATTGCTAGTTATGAATGGTTTGATTACAAAGTGATCTTAGTTTTATATATAACTTTCTGGTGGTTTGAGCTAGGGGTATGTCAAATTTCATTTTGTTTGAGGACACCAATTTTGTTTGAGTTACAGCATTTATTGAGGTATTGGAGGGGAGTATATTTGGAACAATGATGGAGTCTAGGGATTTACCAGGGTAAAGAGCATAATTTGTTTTACTTGAATTCAGAATAAGTTGATGACCATAGTATATAACTGTAAGAAATTTTGCCATAATAGTAAATGCTGAAATAGATAACTACAGTAGGAGCATCCTCCCTCCATTCTCCTTTTTTATGCCAGGGTGTGGATGGATGTTCGTGTTTCACTGTTGCAGTCATCACTGTAGGGTTCTCTCCTGCCAGCAGGCAGTCCTCGGTCGGCCAGAATCCCAAAGTCTGGGTCCGGCGTTGGCTGCTCAGCCATGCTCCCTGATGTCAGAACGCCAAGAGTACAAAGCTGGCAGCCGACGCCATGTTCTCCAGTCTTTCTTGCCGTGCGGTGAAAGCAGTTCGCAAGTGCCGGTCGGCTGACTCCTGACAATTTTTTCTTACGTACTTCAGTCCGAAGACTTTCTTCTACTCAAAGCTAAGTACCCCGTTGGGAAAACTTTTTTTTCTTGCTCCAGTCCGATGTCAGAAAAAGTTAATTATATTTCTTGTGGGAAGCAAATACCTCATAAGGATTTTCATTCTTACTGTATTCCTTGCTTAAGCCATGACCACGACATAGCTAGTTGTTTGTTTTCTGCTAGATTTAATCAATGTACGATTAAACAAAGTTACGATTTTGCATTTCATTACTTCGGTAGGTGATTTAATTACAAAATGTCGTCTGACACGCTTCCAACTACCGGAGTTCACAAACGACGCAAGGATGAAGACAGGCCTCCGAGGTCCAACACAGACGACGTTGTGCAAGCAGAGCCAGCTTCAGGTTCGGCCGTTGTCAGTGAGGTGCTTTTGCAGCCCCTGTCGGCCATTTCGGAACAGATGGCCGAAACGGACTCCCACGAGGAGCCAACTAGGCCTTTGAATATTTCAGTTGCAGGACCTTCGGACAATGCTCCCTCGGATGGGTCCGGAGCCGCTGTGCAGATACCGGCTTCCAAGGGGGTTTTTAGGCCTACACAGCTTCTGATAAAAGCAAAGACAAAGGCAAAGACTCCTTCCAAATCAAAGACTACAGCCCAGGCCTCTTCTGATCCGGGACCCAAGTCTCAGAAACAGTTACTTAAGATGGCGGAGGACTTGCTTACTATGATTAGGGGTTCACATCACCCTCCAGATAAAAGGCCAAGGCAGGAGTTGTATTATGATTCTTCTGATTAGGCTTCTGTTTCTTCAGTGTCTTCTTCCGACCAGGATTATTCCTTCCCTCCTTATGAGGATTCTGATGCTGAGGAATCCATTTCTTCAGCTTCTCCCCCTGAGGATTTTTCATTTGGGGAAACTTTACATGAAATGAGGGTGCATTTTCACTGGGAAGGACAGGAGTACTCGGAATCTAAGAAAAGATTTGGGGATTTTCTTCTTCTTCCCCAACATAGACCCCTGGCTATTACTCCTGTTTTGGATATTGTGGATGATGCCTTTTCTGAGGCTAACTTAACTCCCGACTCTCTTCCTCCAGCTGCTGTTAAGCCAGACAGATATTATAGGGTTCCTGATTCCCATCAATTTTTATACAAAAATCCTACTGCTGATCCTGAAACCATTTCTCAGGGCCCTAAGGGGGTTAAGGCCGCTTCTGCTAAAAACCCCATTCCCACAGAGAAGGATTCCAGAGCTTTAGAGAGATGGAGCAAAAAAGTTTACACTTCTGCAACTTTATCTGTTAGGGCTTTAAACTGTCAATTTCATATGCTAAAATACCAGCAATTTCTATTGTCTGTTTTGAAACAAAAGCTAACTTCCATTTCCGCTTGTGCAGATAATAAGGAATTACATGATTTAATGCATGCCACTGAACAAGTAGGGGGAAGCATGGTTTACACTGTGGTTTTGATGCCTTGGAGGCTTCTTGTAGGGCTGCTACCTCTGGCACAGTCATTATAAGGCATGCTTGGTTAAAGGAACAAAACGTGCCGGATCAAGTAAAAGCTAAGTTACTGGATGCTCCTGTTCAGCATAATGTTTTGTTTTGATCTAAGGCTGAAGAGGTGATAAAGAAGAATGGAGGACAAGGCAAAATCCATGCAAACGGTTAAGGATTTCTTACAAGTACAGCCCCCCAGATTTAGTAGGAATTGGCCTACTAAAAATTGGTCCTTTCCCAATTCAGGCAGGCCTCAGAGGGGTAGATACAGATGCTCCAGAGGAAGGCCCCAAACGCAGACCTCCTACAGACGAAGACAGTGGACTGCTTCCATCCGTAGAGGTGGAGAGGACAGATCTAAAGCTCAGAAAACAGGCTCAATGACTCCCTCTGCTGGGCTGCAGGAACTTCTTGCCTGGAAGCCCCTCTCTGAGGAAAACTCTCTTCCACCTAAATTGGACTTGCATAACCCAAGACAAGTGGGTTCTGGATGTGGTTTCAAGAGGTTACAAATTCCATTTTCACACCCTACCAAGACCAAGCGGATGGCCGGATCTACCAAAACATCAATGGTTAGAGGCCTTAAACCAGGTGGAAGCCCTCTTGGCTATGAAGGCCATAGAACTGGTCCCACTTTCGGAAATGGGACAAGGTTTTTACTCAAGGCTCTTTCTAGTCCCCAGAAAGCAAAATTCATGGAGACCCATCCTGGATCTGTCAGTCTTGAACACTTTTCTCGAGATACCAAAATTCAAGATGCTTACTCTACAGCAGCTACTTCCAATGCTGAGCAAAAATGCATGGATGGTAACTTTGGATTTAAAGGAGGCTTATTTATACATTCCCATCAGGCAGGAGTGCAGAAAATACCTCCGGTTCAAGGCTGGATCGAGGCACTATTAATTCTCTGTGCTGCCCTTTGGATTGTCTACTGCACCCAGGGTCTTCACCAAATGCCTGGCACCAGTAGTAGCTTATTGCAGACTCAAGGGAATTCAAATTTACCCGTATCTGGACGACTGTCTTATTCAAGCAGACAGCAAGGATGTCTTACTCCAGCATCTGGAATTTGTTCAGAATCTTCTCAAGTTCCTGGGATTCACTGTGAACATAAAGTCAAATTTGACACCCTCACAACAGATAACTTTTCCGGGTGCTCTTCTGAACACAACAACCCGGATGGCATTTCTGACATCCGAAAAACAACTACAGCTGGCTTCAACTTTCAAAACCGTGTCTCTAACTCAGTTATCTGCAAGGAAATTCCTGCAGGCTTTGGGTTACATGGCCTCCTGCATCCTCCTAGTACCATATGCAAGACTACTTATGAGGAAAAATACAGTGGTGCCTAAAAAGTGTATGGTCCCAGCATTGCCACAGTCTAGACACACACTGATCACCGTCCTGCCTGGTCTACAAAAGGAATTCCTTTGGTGGACCAGGGCATGTATTCAAAACAAAGGGAAAGCCTTCAGTCTGACTCCAGCCAGCCAGACACTAACCACAGACACCTCAGATTACACATGGGGAGCTCACTTACAGGGAAAATGTCTGCAGGGCCTTTGGACAAAGGATCAGATGCACCTGCATATCAATTTAAAGGAAATGTTAGCTGTTCAGAACGCTCTATTGGCCTTCAGGAATCTGCTACAACCAGGACAACTACTGATACGGACAGACAACACCACAGTTATGTGGTACATCAACAAGCAAGGGGGTACACACTCCTACCCTCTATGCAGACTAGCCATGAATCTATGGAACACAGCTCTAGCTTGCAAAGTGGACCTACAAGCTCAGTATCTACCAGGGAAACAAAACATCCTGGCAGACAGTCTGAGCAGGAACCTGTCAGACCCACACGAGTGGATGCTGGACACCAAAATATTCAAGATTACAGCAGTCTGGGGATGCCCGCACATCTGTTTGCATCCCACCTCAATCATCAACTACAGATTTTTTGCACAAGGACATTTCACGAACTAGCATGGAAAGTGGATGCACCATCATTCAGTTGGAGAAACCTCTCTGGGTATGCCTTCCCACCTCTACCTCTTCTTCCACGGGTGTTATTAAAGATCAAGCAGGACAAGCCCAAGATGATAATTTTACTGGCCCCAAATTGGCCTCGACAGTTTTGGTACCCAGCACTGAAAAACCTTTCTCAGGAGCCCCCTTGGGTTTTACCTCAGACTTCGAACCTTCTGTCCCAACACCAGGGTCAGGTTCTGCACTCTCATGTCAAAACTCTCAGCCCGGCTGCATGGCTAATCCAGGGTCTATGATTCATTCTCTCCTACCCAAGCAGGTTATGGATGTCATTTTAGAAGCCAGGCGTCCTAGCACTAGAAAATCTTATGCAGGAAAATGGAAAAGATTTTGCACCTTGATGCAGACTCAGGATTCGGATCCTCTTATTCCTAATATTCCTCTGATTTTACTTTACCTGTCAGACCTCTTGTATAAGGGTCTCTCCTTCTCTTCCATAAAGATACATGCCTCTGCTATCTCTGCTCATTATAATACAGACCCTCCACTCTTTTCCCACCAGCTCATGAGACAGTTTCTCAGAGGAGCTAAAATTTAAGGCCCCCTAGATCTCTACCCATTCCTGCCTGGGATCTCAACTGTGTTTTGGAAAAACTCACCTCACCTCCTTTTGAGCCTGCTGCCACATCTGACATCAAGTTTTTATCATGGAAGACAGCCATCCTGTTGGCTCTGACCTCTGCCAGGAGAGTTTGAGAGTTGCAAGCTCTCATGGCTGTGGAACCTTATCTTATTTTTCACCAAGACAGGGTGTCTTTAAGGACTAATCCTACTTTTCACGCCTAAGGTGGTTTCCAAGGTGGCTTTAAACCAAACTATTCACCTGCCAACTTTTTTCCCCCAGTCCTCAAAATAGGGGGGAAAGGATCTTGCATTCCTTGGATGTACACAGACAACTACATTTTTATCTGGACAGAACCAAGGACATCAGGAAATCAGAGCAATTGTTTGTTTCATATGCTTCAAGTTCCCAAGGCAAAGCCATTTCAAAACAGACCATTTCTAAATGGATTGCTCATGGAATCAGATTGTTATTCGCACCATGGAAAACAAATCCCAGGGAGTATTAGGACTCACTCTACCAGGGCTGCTGCCACTTCAGCTGCCTTCATCAGTTGAGTTCCTACCAAAGACATTTTGGAAGCTGCAACTTGGAGTTCAGTGCGTACTTTTTCCAAGCACTATAATCTACCTCTCTACTCTAAGTCCTAGGGCAGGCTTTGCTTCTGCAGTCTTGCAGGGCCTTTTAGCCGCCCCCTCTACTTTGACCACCTCCCTTTTCTTCTGCTTTGGGATTCAACCCTACAGTGATGACTGCAACAGTGAAACACGATGAACATAGTACAGTTGTGTACACTTACCATAAATGTAGATGTTAGTGTCTTCACTGTTGCCGTCTGGGTTACCCTCCCTCTTGTCCCCTCTTATATTTTCTTTTGTGTGGTTCCCTACTTCACCCTTCTTCTGAGGTGTATTTGCAAAGGGTATGGGGTTACACTCATTATGGAACTCCTGACATCTGGGGCAAGAAAAACTGGAGAACATAGCGTCGTCTGCCAGCTTTGTACTCCTGGCGCCCTGACGTCAGGGAGCATGGCTGAGCAGCCGACGCCGGACCCAGACTTTGGGATTCTGGTCGACCGAGGACTGCCTGACTGCAACAGTGAAGACACTCTAACATCTACATTTATGGTAAGTGTACACAACTGTACTTTTTCCTTTCCCATTCTTGTACATGTATATAGCTGGCAGGGCACTAGCCTCACTTGTTCTGAAGCAAGAAATCTTCAGAGTTTGGCGCCCTAACTACTGTCTTTACACCACTCCCCTCAAGCTTTACAGCAGTTAAAGCATGTGGAAGGTGTTACTCATTGTTCTATTGCCATAATAAGGGATTTTGTTTATTTTTTCTAATCCTAGGGCAGATCTTGTCATAATTTTCATGTCAAAGGTTTCTTCTATTGTGCTTCTTTCAAGAGAAAGCCTTACCCCTTCTGACAAAAAGAGAATGGGTTTGGATAATTATGGTTTAAAAAGTTATTTTCCACTTCGCCTTGTGAATTGTCAGACACATGATTAAGTTTTTGCTGGCCTTTTGTGATAACTTAAGGAATTTAACTGTTGATCCCCTTGTCTCAGATACTAAAGCAACTGTTTTCTATAGTGTCTATTTCTTGGGTAATCAAACATGATGTTTCCAGAGCTGTTGCATCTGGCTCTGTCGTAAGATTTGCTTGGCTACAGTCTGAAGATTGACCAAAGGGTGTAGAAACTGACATTTTAAGTTCTCCCTTAAAGAAGTGTTTTGATGTTTTTTTTTTCTCTGCAGAGGTCTGTATTTTTCAACCCTCTCCCAAAATTTAGAATTTTTTTTCCATTTCTGGTTGTTCTTTCAAGAAGCAGAACTAGCTTTTCCCCAGAGGGGTCAAGCAAGCAAAATTTCAAAAAACAGTGGCAGTTCAAAGAAGAAAGCAGGACCTTCACAGAACCAAGGGCAACCTAAAAAATCAAACTGACTATATACCCCTTCAGGATTTTCCCCTCCACACTCCTGACAGTCCCATAAATCTATCCAAGAGTTTGGGTTTTAACTTCCCTTTGTGGAACCAGATGGATTTTGAAAAACATTCTGAAAAGTTACAACTGGCAGTGAGATTCCCTTCCTCATCTCCAAGAGATACTGCCACATTTTTAAAGTGGACTGCTTTATCCTGTTCTGCATCATATGCTGTCTCGGAATAGAACCTATTCTCAACATAACAGAGACAGGATTTTAGTCGAGATTTGTTCTGGTGCCAAAGAAGGTCAGGACTTTAGAAAAGAAAGGTTTAAGACATGTCTCAAACTTTTGCATCTTAATTCCAAACTTCAAAATGCTTTCTCTGCGGTCTCTATTACCCATCCTTCCAATTTTCTGGTAACATTGGGTTTAAAAGATGCTGTAGACTGGCATATGGTGGTAAGCAATTTCATTCGGTATTTACATTTCTCTCTGTGGTATTTCCAGCTTGTTCTTTTGCCCTCTGGCTTGTTAGTACCAAGATTGTTTGCAAAGTGTCTGGCTTTTCTAATAGCCCATTGCAGGTTGCAGAGCTTTCAAATTTTGCCATATTTAAATGATTGATTTTTGTTGATATTTTCACAGCTTATCAAGAATCTCTAGGTAGCAAATCTGTTTTCCCAACTTGGGAGTTCAGGTGAACAGAAAAAAATCTTCTCCAAGTGTTCAAGCTTAAATAGTAGGCTAAGTTGTAGGAGACCTAACCCAGTGTAAATAGATTCACAAATCAAAGGGCACCTTCCATGCACACCCAACTTTCCAGAGCTTGAGCCAAAGCTCCGTAAAAGGACAGTTTGAGTACAAAAAGCTTCAAACCTTCTTTTCTGCTGAAGAAAGCACCCCCTTTGGTGGGCCCCATGGAACTGTCACCTAGATCTTCAGTTTCTGGACAGATAAGTTCATTTTAAGGAAAGTCCTCCATTATATTTTATTATGAAATCTGGTGTTATGTCAAAATAATGAATCTTAGAAAGCCATAGTTTTGGCGAATATGTTTCAGTGGACTGTCTTGAGACTAGATTGTACTTTTAAATGAGAGAGCTTTTTTCCTGTGAGTTTAAAAGCTGTTTAAAGTAATTGAAAGATTTATACTGTGGAATGTTGCTGGCAGTGTTTTTACTGAGTTTTTTCACTATTTTTATATGAAAAATCAACTCTTAAAGACTTAAGCTGGTTTTTGGTACTTGTTTTCCTGGGAAAGAGGCACCACTTTTGGCATGACCATGAAACGAGCGGTCAGTCCCACAGATGGTCCTTCCAGCCACAAAAAGAAAAAGTTAAGCAAACAGCTTTTGCCACTACAGCAGGCTAGCAGGTTTACCTCAGCTGCAGGTGGGTGACTGCTGTGGCCATTCGTTGTACCTCAGAACACTACTCTCTTACCCTGGATCCCTCTGGTACATCACCTACAGCCCACTGTCGACTGGGGATTAGCCACATCCTCTGTGGCTATTGGAGCCCCCTCAGTGGGCAGGGGAGAGCTATCGTCTTGGGAGAAGGAAGAGTAAAGGCTTCTTTATTTTGTCAGAATGTTGCGCCCATCCCTGAGGAAGTTGCTACTGCAGTTAATAACACTGTTAGCCCCATTTACCTGCAGTTAATAACACTGGTTGGCACCATTTATCTGTCAAAATGAAATGGAAGACTAAACTTGTACCTACTTCTCTTCAAATTTGTTTGGAAAGGAGTAATTTGCCAAGTCTGGCTCAGGGTTTAATTCAGGCTGTTAATGATTCTTTTACCAGAAACTACTTTATAAAGAAAGAGGGATACCTTTTTTCCTTGAGATTAAAGGTAGTGTATCTGGACGGGTAGATAAAGGATCAGATGCAGGGTTTTCTCTCAGATTTCTGATACAGACTCAGAGGTGAGCTCCGTTTCTGAATCCCCCTGTGGGGGTTTCTTGGTTTTTATAATCTGGCAATGTTTCCAGTGGGAGAACATAGATGTTTCTTGGTTCCTCAGAAAATACTATGAGCTGTTGTAGAAGGGATTTCCAGAACCTTCTTTTCATCCAGTTCTGTCCACTTTGGAGGATGTGTGTTACTGCCTGCAGATGTTTGTGTTACCCTGCTGCAGTCATCACACTTGGGTTATCCTGTCGTCAGGCGGTCCCGCAGTCAGCCGGAATTCCAGTCTTGGTCCGGCGTCGGTTGCTGTCGCTTCTTCCCTGACGTCAGTGCACCAGGGGTATATATATTGCAACAGACGCCATTTTCTTCAGTCTTTCTTGCCGCGCGGTGCCCGAAGCAGAAGCAGTTCGCAAGTGCCGGTCAGCCAACTACTGAGATTTTCGAATTTCAGACCGAAAGTCTTCTATAACGCTAAGTACCCCGTTGGGGAAACTTTTCTTGCCTCAGACCGATGTCAGAAAAAGTTAACCATTGTATTTCTTGTGGGGAAGCAAATACCTCATAAGGATTTTCTTTCTTATTGCATACCTTGCCTAGGCCCAGACCACAACGTCACTAGTTGTTTTTGTGCTAGGTTTAATAAGCGTACTATTAAAAGACGCTTTGATTTCGCACAACACTACTTCGGTAGGAAATTTAACTACACCATGCTGTCGGAGCAACCGACTACCGGCGTGCACAAAAACCGCAAGGATAAGGACAGACAGCCCAGGCCTAAGCCAGATTCCGAGGCCTCGGCTGGTCCGGTCTCCGGTCCTCAGTGAGGCTCCGATGCAGCCTCTGACTACCGCAGATCTGGAACCCGAGACCACTTCGGAAATTTTGGCGGAATGTACCAGGCTGATGCAGCCATTTAGTTCAGGCCCTACTGACGACATTGCTGAAAAAGATGTCGGTGCTGCAGAAACGCCATCAGTTTCTGAAGGCGTTTTCAGACAGACTACGCTCACCATTAAAACGTATTCTAAGACTAAGACTCCTATTAAATCTAAAAAGACTGCACTTCAGTCCCCTGTTCAAGGCCCCATGCCTAAGAAACAGATGCTCAAAATGGCTGAAGATTTGATCTCTTTAATCAGGGGTTCCCAGCCCTCTCCTGACAAAAGGCCTAGACAAGAGGAAGATTATGCATCCTCTAAACAAGTGTCCATATCTTCAGACTCCTCTGAGGACCAAGATTACTCCTTCTCCCCTTATGAAGATTCTGATGCTGAGGATTCCATTCCCTCATCTTCTCCTCCTGAAGACTACTCCTTTGGGGAAACTTTACACACTGAGGGAACATTTTCACTGGGAAGGTCAGGGCTACTCTGACTCTAAGAACAGGCTCAGAGTTTCTTTTACTCCCCCAACACAGACCACTTGCCATCCCACCAGTTGTAGACATTGTGGATGATGTTTACTTAGAATCCAGTTTTAACCCAGACTCTCTACCTCCTGCTCCGGCTAAGGCTGACAGATACTATAGAGTGCCTGATTCCCACAAATTTCTTTACAAGAGCCCTGTTGCTGACCCAGAGATAATCTCCCAGGGTCCCAAGGGGGCTAAGGCTTCTATGGCTAAAAATCCTGTACCTTCTGAGAGGGATTCCAGAGCACTAGACAGGTGGGGGAAAAAGGTTTACACCTCAGCCACTCTAGCTATGAGGGCACTAAATTGCCAATTTCACATGCTTTAAGTATCAGCAATTTCTAATCTCTCAGTTAAAGCAAAGAATGACCACTCTCCCTCAACAATCTGAATTGAAAGAAATGCAGGATCTGTTGCATGCCACTGAACAGGTGGGCAAACATACCTTACAATGTGGGTTTGATTCTTTGGAGGCCTCCTGCAGAGCAGCTGTCACTGGGTCTGTTATACGCAGGCATGCTTGGTTAAAGGAACAAACTCTACCTGATCATGTTAAAGCAAAACTTCTAGATGCTCCCTTACAGCAGGATGTTCTTTTTGGAGTTAAAGTGGAAGAAGTCTTAAAGAAAATGGAGGATAAGGCAAAATCTATGCAGACAGTCAAAGATTTCCTACAGGTACAGCCCCCTCGCTTCAGCAGAAACTGGCCAACAAAAAATTGGTCCTTTCCAGCTACTGACAGACCACAGAGGGGTAAATACAGACGCCCAAGAGGCAGAGGACAACCACAAGCCCAGTACAAACCTCGCCAATGGGGCACTACAACACAGAAGGGAGGAGAAGACCGGTCCCAATCTACCAGAAAGCAAACTCAATGACTTGCACCTCATCTGGCCAAGCAACACTCTCTTGGCAGCTCCCTTGGGAGGAAATCTCGCACTTTTTTCAGACAACTGGCACATTGTCACAAAGGACAAATGGGTCCTAGACGTAATTTTACGAGGATACAGATTCCATTTTCACACCTTGCCAATGAAAAGAGGAATGCCAAACCTGCCACAAAATCAGTGGGTAGAGGCACAAAAACAAATTACAGCTCTCATGGACAATGAGAG
Source organism: Protopterus annectens (assembly GCF_019279795.1). Taxonomy (NCBI): domain Eukaryota; kingdom Metazoa; phylum Chordata; order Ceratodontiformes; family Protopteridae; genus Protopterus; species Protopterus annectens. The sequence continues at coordinate 530,307,017 of NC_056741.1, forward strand.
CCATTCAGCTGGTACCTACTCGAGAGCAAGGTCAAGGATTTTACTCAAGACTCTTTCTAGTGCCCAGAAAGGACAATGCCTGGAGACCAATTCTGGACCTTTCAATTCTAAACACTTACAAGTACCTAAATTCAAGATGCTAACACTACAGCAGCTTCTTCCCATGTTGGGCAAGGAAGCATGGCTAGTAACGTTGGACCTCAAGGAGGCATACCTGCATGTCCCTATCAGGCAAAGTTGCAGAAGATACCTCCGTTTCATTGCAGGTTCAACCCATTACCAATTCTCTACATGCCTTTTGGCTTATCTACTGCACCCAGAGTCTTCACAAAATGCCTGGCACCAGTAATTGCATACTGCAGACAGAGGAATTCAAATATACCCATACCTGGACGACTGCCTCATCCAAGCAGAAAGCAAGGACATTCTCTTACATCTGGCTTTTGTAAAACATCTACTAAAATTGCCTGGGGTACACAGTAAACGAAAAGAAATCAAAACTAGTACCCTCACAAAATATGACATTCCTGGGTGCCAGCTTGAATACAACTGCCCAGAAGGCTTATCTGATGCCAGACAAACAACTACAACTGACTCAATATTTCAAAACAATGGCAACAAAGACCCATTTAACAGCAAGAAAAATTTTGCAGGCCTTTGGTTTCATGGCATCTTGCATACTACTAATGCCATTTGCCAAAGCTGCATATGAGGAAATTACAGTGGTACCTAAAAAGCGTATGGTCTCAACACAGCCACAGCTTGGACACAATGATATCTCTCATTCCCTGCCTACAACAGGAGTTTCTATGGTGGTCACAGGCATGTCACCTCAACAAGGGTCAGCCTTTCACCTTGCCCCCAGCCAGGCAAGCTATCACAACAGATGCATTAGATTACACCTGGGGGGCACACATGGCAGGACAGTGCGTTCAAGGCGTATGGACTGCAGATCAAAGGAATCTGCACATCAATCAAAAAGAGATGCTAGCTGTACAGAAAGCTCTGACAGCCTTCAAGGATCTATTACATCCAGGACAACTTACAATAAAGACGGACAACACCACAGTAATGTGGTACATAAACAAACAAGGGGGTACTCACTCCTACCCTCTGTACAGGCAACCAATGACCTTATGGAACACAGCTCTGGCTTACCAAGTTCAGTTACAAGCTCAATTCCTGCCAGGACAGAAGAATACATTGGCAGACAACCTCCGCAGAAACATCATGGATCCCCACGAGTGGAAACTAGATCTACAAGTATTTACAATGATAACTCAAAAATGGGGCCTTCCAGATATAGACCCATTTGCCAGCCCTCAAAACTATCAACTAACAAAATTTTGTACAAGGACACTTCACCATCAAGCTTGGAAAGTGGACGCACTCTTTCATTTGGAAACACCTGACAGTATATGCCTTCCCTCCATTGCCTCTCCTCACAAAGGTACTTCTGAAAGTCAAAAAGGAGAGACCACGACTGATTCTCATAGCCCCAGACTGGCCACGCCAGCACTGGTGCCCGCTATTGAGGAATATGGCTCATTGCCCACCATGGATAGTACCACAGATTTCCCATTTACTCACACAACACAACAGATTCTTCATAGCCAGCTCAAAACCTTAAATCTGGCTGCATGGCAAATCAACTAAGCATCCAGCCAGCTCCTCTTTCCCAAGCAGTTATGGATGTTATCCTGGAAGCTAGGAGGCCAAGCACCAGGAAGGCTTATTCGGACAAATGGAAAAGGTTTTGTGCCTGGAACCAAGCTAAAGGCCAAGACACAATTCAGCCTCTCATGCCTCACATTCTACAGTATTTAACTGAGATGTTGCACCAAGGATTTTCTTTCTCCTCAATTTAAAATCCATGCTTCAGCTATTTCAGCTCACTGCAACACGGATCCACCCTTATTTTCGCATCCACTTCTAAGGCAGTTCCTCAGAGGGGCAAAAAACAGACCACCCAGGAGAGCACCTACTGGAAAAACTAATGCTACCTCCCTTTGAACCAGCTTTCTCTGCAGATCTTCAGTTCCTATCATGGAAGACTGCCTTGCTGCTAGCAATAACTTCAGCTAGAAGAGTCTCAGAGCTACAGGCACTAATGGCAGTGGAACCTTTCCTCATTTTTCATCAAGACAGAGTTTCTCTACGAACTAATCCTTCCTTTATGCCTAAGGTGGTTTCCAGTGTGGCTTTAAATCAAACCATCCACTTACCCACCTTCTTCCCAAATCCACAGAACAAAGGTGAGACTCCTGCATTCCTTGGACATTCACAGGCAACTTCATTACTACTTGGAAAAAATTAAGGCTTTCAGAAAATCTGACCAGCTCTTTGTATCCTATGCTACAGCTTCTCAAGGGAAGGCTATATCAAAGCAAACCATTTCCAAATGGATAGGTCATTGCATAAGTTTTTTGCTATACCAATCATGGAAAACCAGTTCCTGTTACCATTAGGCCCCACTCTACCAGGGCAACAGCTACTTCTACAGCCTTTCTCAGGGGGGTTCCAACCAAGGAGATTTTGGAAGCTGCAACTTGGAGTTCAGTACACACCTTTACCAAACACTATCACTTACCACTTTACTCTTAAGACCAGGGCGGGCTTCGCCACTGCAGTTCTGCAGGGCCTTCTAGCCTCCTCTAACCCTCTGATACCTCCACCCATCCTTAGTTTTGGGATTCAACCCAAGTGTGATAACTGCAACAGGGTAACACGATGAACTGTTTTGTACTTACCATAAATGTAGATGTTCGAGTGTACACCCTGCTGCAGTCCAGGTTACCCTCCCACCATCCCCTCTGACCTACTGGCTAAATCTCTTCAATACCTTCCTGATGTATTTGCTTATAGCTGAAGGGATTTTGTGTTTGTGCAAAGTTTACTCAATTTGTTACTAATTACTGACCACCTATTTGGGCGCACCTGACATCTGGGGCAAGAAAAACTGAAGAAAATGGTGTCGATTGCATTGTATATACCCCTGACGCACTGACGTCAGGGAAGAAGCGACAGCAACCAACGCCGGACCAAGACTTTGAATTCTGGCCGACTGCGGGGACTGCCTGACGACAGGATAACCCAAGTGTGATGACTGCAGCAGGGTGTACACTCTAACATTTACATTTATGGTAGGTACAAAACTGTACTTTTTCCTGATGGCTAGCTGACCCTAAAAAGGCACAGATGTATAAAGTTCTTCAGTCTTAAGTTTTTATGCACTCTTCCCAAACCTGACCCAGCAGCTGTAGCATTAGTTTATCCAACTGCTGCTAAACATTTAGTAAATGCCAATCCTAGTCTTTCCGATAAGGATGGGAAGATTAAGTATGGGGGAAAAGTGTATGCTTCTTAAAAGTTTAATTTTTCAGAATTTTGGATTGTCAGGCTCATCCATTAGTTTATTCTGACTAATTGTGAAAATGTGAGGAACGTTTTGTCTGCAGTTTCTTCTTAAGTTAAGTCTACTTTAAATAATTTGGTTAGTTCTTTTGTATGGTTCACCCTTCATTAAGTGCATGTAGGACTCGGATGATGCATCTTTCAGGGCTATGCCTACTGGTACTTTTTTGAGGAGATTTGCCTGGATGCATTCTCAGAAACTCCAATATGTTAAATTAGATTTAAAATTTTCCTTTGGAATAAGGTTGTTTTGGGTCACTCCACTGCAGAAGTGATCAGAAAGTGTGATGAAAGGGATAATTTGGTACAGGGAATATCTAAAGATTTTTCATCCCTTCTTTTTCAAATTTTCTAAGGGATGCTCTAACCCCATCCTTTGTTGGCGAAAACCAAAGTAAATGGTCTCAACAGAATGCAGGTAGAGAGGTTTTTAAGATGAAATAGGAAGGGTGTTCCAAAAAGAACTCTGGGGCCTCCCAAAGCCAAGGATGACTATTTAAGGGACCTTGCACCCCCCCCCCCCCACACACACACACACCCGTTCCAGAAAGTCAGAATCTCCACTTTTCTGTTTGGCAACAGATGGTCCCAGAAAAATGGGTGCTGAAGATCATTCATCAAGGTTACAGATTCCATTAGGAGGAAATTTTCCTTCCCAGATTATAATCCCTTATCCACCAGAAAGGACCTTTGTTTCTACTTGTGACATGCTGTTCCTGTAGGTGATGGAACCAAACCCTCCTTCCCGGGTGAGGAAAGGATGTTACTCAAGAATGCTTAGTGCCAAAGAAAGAAAATGCTTGGAGACCATTTATGGATCTATCTTTCCTAAACTTGCTTGTGATAGTGCCCATGTTCAAAATCCAGTTAGTTTATCTGATGTTCATCGTGCATACAGCTGCAGTAATCACAGATGGGTTTTCTGCCGTCAGGCAGGTCCTCGGTCGGCTGAATTCCAAAGTCTAGGTCCGGCGTCGGTTGCTGTCGCCTTCTTTCCTGACGTCAGAGAGGCAGGGGTATATAAGACACAACCGACGCCATTTTCTTCAGTCTTTTTTGCCGCGCGGTGCCCGAAGCAGAAGCAGTTCGCCAGTGCCGGTCGGCCAGCTCCTGAATTTACGAAAAATTGGAAACCGAAGTCTTCATTAAAGCTAAGTAACCCGTTGGGGAAACTTTTCTTGCCTCAGACCGATGTCAGAAAAAGTTAACAATTGTATTTCTTGTGGGAAGCAAATACCGCATAAGGATTTCCATTCCCTCTGCATACCTTGTTTAGGCCCAGACCATGACATCTCGGGCTGTCGCTTTTGCGCTATTTTTTAATAAACACACTATTAAGCGTCGGGCGGAGTTCGCCCAACAATTTTTTGGTAAAGCCTTTGATTATAAAATGTCATCGGAGACTCCGACTACCGTTTTGTCCAAAAACCACAAGGACCGACACGCGAGGTCTGCGGTCCCCACTGACACCACACCAAAACCGGCTGCACGTGGTCCGGTTCGCAGCGAGACGCCTATGCAGTCACTGACTACCGACGACACTTCTTTGGCGGTGTCTTCTGTAACGGAGACCGCAGGTACCTCGGCCCATACCCAGACTACAACCACCGAAGCCACTGTGAGTGTTGAGCCTCCTAATGTGGACAGGTCCACTTCCACCCATGGTGTGTCTAGACCCTCATCTTCCTTTTCCATTAAGGCCTTTACTAAGTCCAAATCAGCCAGGCATCCCAAGAGGCCTGTTGCACAGGGCCCATTCCCTGGCCCCATGCCTAAAAAGCAGATGCTTAAAATGGCTGAGGATTTAATTACTCTTATCAGGGGTTCCCAACCCCCTCCAGACAAGAGACCCAGAGTGGAGGAAGATTCTCCCTCTTCTGATCAGGGCTCCATTTTTTCAAAACATTCTGATGTAGGGGAACACTCTTACTCCCCTTTTGAAGATTCTGATGCAGAGCAGTCCATTCCTTCTGTATCTCCTCCTGAGGATTTTTCTTTTGGGGAAACCTTGCACACCTTGAGGGAACACTTCCATTGGGAAGGCCAAGACTTTTCTGATTCCAAGAAAAGACTTAGGGAATTTCTTTTGTTACCTCAACACAGACCTCTGGCGATACCTCCTGTCTTGGACGTACTTGATGTTTATTCGGAGGCTTGCCTTGATCCAGATTCCCTGCCTCCTGCCCCAGTCAAGCCTGATGGGTACTACAGAGTTCCTAACGCTCACCAATTTCTTTACAAAAGCCATAATGTTGACCCTGAAACCATTTCTCAAGGCCCCAAGGGAATGAAGGCCTCTACTGCTAAGAATCCACTACCTTCCGAAAAAGTCAAGATCCTTAGAAAGGTGGGGAAAAAAGGTATATACCTCGGCCACCCTAACCATGAGGGCCTTAAATTGTCAGTTTCATATGCTTAAATATCAGCAGTTTCTGTTATCACAATTAAGAAATTAAATGTCTCAACCTGAACAACCAGATTTGAAGGAGTTGCAGGATATGATGCATAGTGCAGAACAAGTGGGTAAACGCACCTTACAATGTGGCTATGATGCCCTAGAGGCCTCAAGTAGAGCTGCTGTTACAGGTTCAGTCATTCGTAGACATGCATGGCTTAGGGAACAAATCTTGCCTGATCATGTGAAAGCTAAACTACTAGATGCTCCTTTACAAAAGGATGTGCTATTTGGAACTAATGCTGAGGAGATGCTACGGAAAATGGAAGAAAAAGCCAAATCTATGCAAACTGTCAAAGCTTTTCTACAGGTTCAACCACCACGTTTTAGCAGAAATTGGCCTTCTAAAAACTGGTCCTTTCCAGCCACGGACAAGCCCCAAAGAGGTAGATACAGGCGCACAAAGGGCAGAGGGCAATCACAAGGATCATATAGAGGCAGGCAATGGCAAACTCCAGCAACAAGAGGTGGCGAAGAGAGTGCACAACAATACAGGAAACAAACCCAATGACTTCCTCCTTTCTATGCCAAGCAAGTCTCAGCTGGCAGCACCCTTGGGAGGAAAGCTGGCATTATTTACAAGAAACTGGCATATTGTCACAACAGACAAATGGATCCTGGACGTTATAAACAGAGACTACAGATTTCATTTTCACACTCTCCAAAGAGAGGCATGCCAAACCTGCCACACAATCAAAGGGCAGAGGCACAACTACAAATTTCAAAGCTCATAGACATGAAAGCTATTCAAGAGGTACCTACTCACGAACAAGGTCAAGGTTTTTATTCCAGGCTATTTCTGGTACCAAGGAAAGGAACTGACTGGAGACCCATTTTGGACTTCTCCATCCTAAACACATTCTTACTCGTACCAAAATTCAAGATGCTCACATTACAGCAGCTTCTTCCCATGCTGGGCAAGGAGTTTTGGCTGGTAACATTGGACCTCAAGGAGGCATACCTGCATGTCCCAATCAGACAAAGCTGCAGAAGATACCTCAGATTTCTTGCAGGTTCAATCCACTATCAATTCTCTGCATTGCCCTTTGGCTTATCTACTGCGCCCAGAGTATTCACTAAATGCCTGGCATCAGTAATTGCCTACTGCAGACTTCAAGGGATACAAATTTACCCTTATTTGGACGACTGCCTGATCCAAGCGGACAGCAAGCACATACTTCTGGAACATCTGGCTTGTGCAACACTGTTACTGAATTCTCTGGGATACACAATCAAAGAGAAATCCAGGCTAACACCATCTCAGAAAATAACTTTCCTGGGTGCCAACTTGGACACAAACACCCAGATGGGCCTATCTTACGCTAGAAAAACAGGGGCAACTAACTCAGTACTTCAAAACACTAGCAAATTGTACCAGGCTTACTGCAAGGAAAATCCTGCAGGCTCTGGGCTTCATGGCATCTTGCATTCTTTTAATCCCATGTGCAAAGTTGCATATGAGGAAACTTCAATGGTACCTAAAAAACCTATGGTCTCAACGCAGCCACAGTTGGGAAACAATAATACCAATAATTCCATGTTTGCAAAAGGAATTTCTATGGTGGGCCCAAGCATGTCAAACACACAGGTCTCCCATTCTGCAAGCCTCAAGCAAGTCAAGTCATCACAACAGACTCCTCAGATTACGCCTGGGGGGCGCACATGACAGACAGGTGCATTCAGGGCAAATGGTCCCAAAAGGAAAAGCACCTTCACATCAATCAAAAAGAAATGCTAGCAGTGATAAATGCAATTACAGCTTTCAAGGACCTCCTGCATCCAGGACAATTATTGATAAGAACAGACAACACCACAGTAATGTGGTACATAAACAAACAAGGAGGAACACATTCATACCCCCTGTGCAGACTAGCCATGACACTTTAGACCTTGGCTCTGGAATGGCAAATCAAACTGCAAGCACAGTACTTGCCAGGCTTGGAAAACACGCTGGCAGACAATCTAAGCAGAAATATGACAGATCCACACGAATGGAAGTTGCATCCTCAAGTGTTTACAAAGATAATCCAAGCGTAGGGGAGGCCAGACATAGATCTCTTCGCCTCCCATAGGAATCATCAATTGGAAAAGTTTTGTTCAAGGACCTTTCATCCAAAGGCCTGGAGAGTGGACGCCCTTTCATTCAGTTGGACAGCATGGACAGTTTACGCTTTCCCACCTCTGCCTCTTCTGCCCAAGGTGCTCTTGAAAGCAAGAGCAGACAGACCGAAGATACTGATCGCTCCAGACTGGCCAAGTCAACACTGGTACCCACTCCTGAGGAGCCTAACGCGTGCTCCTCCCTGGCCCCTACCTCTAATGCCTCTTCTGCTGACTCAGCACAGCTACAAAACTCTTCAGTCAGCTGAAAACACTCAATCTCGCTGCATGGAAAATTTCTTAACACCACAACAGACCCTACTCCCCGAAGAGGTGCAGGATGTCATTTTGGAGGCCAGAAGGCCATCTACTAGAAAGGCTTACTCCGCAAAATGGAAACAGTTTGCTCTTGGAATGAGAAAAAAGGCCAGGACCCTAGAAAACTGAATTTGCCTCTGGTATTACAATATCTAGCTGAGCTGCTGAACAGTGGACTTTCATTTTCCTCCATAAAAATCCATGCCTCAGCCATTTCTGCAGAATTCAACACGGATCCACCCGTATTCTCTCACCCACTCTTAAGACAGTTCCTCAGAGGAGCTAAGAATATAAGACCACCAAGGAAACGACCAGTGCCAGCCTGGGATCTTAATTACATTCTAGAAAAATTAACATTGCCTCCCTTTGAACCAGCTGCCTCAACAGATTTGCAATATTTGTCCTGGAAAACAGCTTTCCTTCTGGCCATTACCTCAGCTCGTAGGGTTTCGGAACTACAAGCCCTCATGGCTGTGCAGCCCTTTCTCATCTTCCATCAGGACAAGGTTTCCCTTCGAACCAACCCGTCATTTATGCCTAAAGTGGTATCCAGGGTAGCTTTAAATCAAGCCATACACTTACCTACCTTTTACCCCAATCCTCAAAATAAAGGGGAAAGGCTGCTACACTCCTTAGACATCCATAGACAGCTACGTTATTATTTGGACAGAACAGAGCCTTTCAGGAAATCACAACAACTTTGGGTCCTATGCTGTAGGAGCTCAAGGGAAGCCAGTTACCAAACAGACAATTTCAAAATGGATAGGCCACTGCATACGGTTTTGTTACTCCTATCATGGAAAATCTGTCCCTACAGGCATCAGGTCCCACTCCACCAGGGCCACAGCTACCTCTACAGCCTTCCTCAGAGGAGTTCCTACCAAAGATATTTTGGAGGCAGCCACTTGGAGTTCTGTGCATACCTTCACAAAACGCTACCACCTGCCTTAATATTCCAAAACTAGAGCAGGCTTTGCCACTGGTGTGTTGCAGGGCATTCTGGCTCATCCCAGTTCCACCTAGTGCCTACCACCCTGTGCGTAGCTTTGGGATTCTACCCATCTGTGATTACTGCAGCTGTATGCACGATAAACATAGTACAGTTTTGTACCTACCATAAATGTAGATGTTCGAGTGCTAATACAGCTGCAGTACAGTTTTCTCTCCCTCCTTCCCCTCTTGGAAAAGGCCTAGGGCCTAACCCCTCCTCATACAACCTGATTGGGTTATGCTTCTATGGTATATTTGCTTGCAACTACTGATTTTTGATTATATTGCACTGCATGTATATAAATATAATTTATGTATTGCCTTCCTACTGGGGGCACCTGACATCTGGGGCAAGAAAGACTGAAGAAAATGGCGTCGGCCGTGTCTTATATACCCCCTGCCTCTCTGGCGTCAGGAAAGAAGGCGACAGCAGTCGACGCCGGACCTAGACTTTGGAATTCGGCCGGCCGACCGAGGACCCGCCTGACTGCAGAAAACCCATCTGTGATTACTGCAGCTGTATTAGCACTCGAACATCTACATTTATGGTAGGTACAAAACTGTACTTTACCTCTTCTTCCTCATTTAAGTTTCCTGGTAGCACTAGATTTAAAAGATGCTTATCACATCCTCATTCATCCAGATTTCAATAATTTCTTAAGAGTTTGTATGTCTGGATAACTTTCTCTATTCTCTGCCATACCATTTGAACTGTCCACTTGCAGCAAGTGTGTACACAGTGTCTAGCTGCAGTTACAGCTTATTGCAGGCTACAGGGTAGCCACATTTTCCATAGTTAGACATGTTCATGTTTCACTGTTGCAGTCATTACATTTGGGTAATCTGCTTGCAGGTTGCCCTCAGTCGGCCTGATTAACAAAGTCTTGGGTCCTGCGTCGGTTGCTGTCCCTTCTTCCATGATGTCTGATCGTCGGGGTTATAAAATATGCAGCCGGCACCATTCTTGCCGTGCGGTGCCCGAAGCAGTTAGCAAGTGCCTGTCGGCCGACTCCTGAAATTTTCGTTTTCGAGTTTCAGAACCGAAGTCTTCAACTAAAAGCGAAGTACCCCGTTGGGGAAACTTTTTCTTGCTCCTTACCCGTGTCAGTAAAAGGTAATTGCATTACTTGTGGAAAGCAAATACCTCAAAGATTTTTATTTGTACTGTATTCCTTGCCTAGGCCCTCATCACAGTTTACTTTGCTGTCAGTTTTATGCTTTATTTCATCAGCGCACAGGGTGTCACTCAGAACCAATCCATCCTTCATGCCCAAGGTGGTATCCAGTGTGGCTCTTAATCAGTCCATTCATTTGCCAACCTTCTTTTCTAATCCACAGAACAAAGGGGAACAGATACTGCATTCCTTGGATGTGCACAGACAACTTAGATTTTACTTGGACAGGACTAAACCTCAAAGAAAATCTGAACAACTGCTGGTAGCATTTGCTGCAGGGGCAGAGGGGAAGGCTATTTCAAAACAAACCATTTCTAAATGGATAAGCCATTACATTCATTTCTGCTGTAAGCACCATGGAAAACCTATCCCTCAGGGGATCAGACCTCACTCCACCAGGGCTGCATCTACTTCTACAGCCTTTCTCAGATGCGTTCCTGCCAGGGACATCCTTGAAGCTGCTACCTGGAGTTCTGTACATACTTTCACCAAGTATTATCATTTGCCAATTTTCTCTAAATCCAGAGGTGGCTTTGCCACTGCTGTATTGCAGGGCCTTATAGCTGACCCTAATGTTATTTAAACTCCTCCCAACCATAGCTTTGGGAATCATCCACTTACCCACCTTCTTCCCAAATCCACAGAACAAAGGTGAGAGACTCCTGCATTCCTTGGACATTCACAGGGAACTTCGTTACTACTTGGACAAAACTAAGGCTTTCAGAAAGTCTGACCAGCTCTTTGTATCCTATGCTACAGCTTCTCAAGGGAAGGCTATATCAAAGCAAACCATTTCCAAATGGGATAGGTCATTGCATACGTTTTTTGCTGTACCCATCATGGAAAACCAGTTCCTGCTACCATTAGGCCCCACTCTACCAGGGCAACAGCTACTTCTACAGCCTTTCGAAGGGGGGGTTCCAACCAAGGAGATTTTGGAAGCTGCAACTTGGAGTTCAGTACACACCTTTACCAAACACTATCATTACCACTTTACTCTAAGACCAGGGCGGGCTTCGCCACTGCAGTTCTGCAGGGCCTTCTAGCCTCCTCTAACCCTCTGATACCTCCACCCATCCTTAGTTTTAGGATTCAACCCAAGTGTGATAACTGCAGCAGGGTAACACGATGAACTGTTTTGTACCTACCATAAATGTAGATGTTCGAGTGTACACCCTGCTGCAGTCCAGGTTACCCTCCCTCCATCCCCTCTGACCTACTGGCTAAATCTCTTCAATACCTTCCTGATGTATTTGCTTATAGCTGAAGGGATTTTGTGTTTGTGCAAAGTTTACTCAATTTGTTACTAATTACTGACCACCTTTTTGGGGGCACCTGACATCTGGGGCAAGAAAAACTGAAGAAAATGGCGTCGGTTGCATTATATATACCCCTGACGCACTGACGTCGGGGAACAAGCGACAGCAACCGACGCCGGACCAAGACTTTGGAATTCTGGCCGACTGCGGGGACTGCCTGACGACAGGATAACCCAAGCAGGGTGTACACTCTAACATCTACATTTATGGTAGGTACAAAACTGTACTTTTTCCTGATGGCTAGCTGACCCTAAAAAGGCACAGATGTATAAAGTTCTTCAGTCTTAAGTTTTTATGCACTCTTCCCAAACCTGACCCAGCAGCTGTAGCTTTAGTTTATCCAACTGCTGCTAAACATTTAGTAAATGCCAATCCTAGTCTTTCCGATAAGGATGGGAAGATTATTAAGTATGGGGGAAAAGTGTATGCTTCTTACAAGTTTAATTTTTCAGAATTTTGGATGGTCAGGCTCATCCATTAGTTTATTCTGACTAATTGTGAAAATGTGAGGAACGTTTTGTCTGCAGTTTCTTCTTAAGTTAAGTCTACTTTAAATAATTTAGTTAGTTCTTTTGTATGGTTCACCCTTTATTAAGTGCATGTAGGACTCTGATGATGCATCTTTCAGGGCTATGCCTACTGGTACTTTTTTGAGGAGATTTGCCTGGATGCGTTCTCAGAAACTCCAATGTGTTAAAAAATTAGATTTTAAATTTTCCTTTGGAATAAGATAGTTTTGGGTCACTCCACTGCAGAAGTGATCAGAAAGTGTGATGAAAGGGATAATTTGGTACAGGGAATATCTAAAGATTTTTCATCCCTTCTTTTTCAAATTTTCTAAGGGATGCTCTAACCCCATCCTTTGTTGGTGAAAACCATAGTAAATGGTCTCAACAGAATGCAGGTAGAGAGGTTTTTAAGAAGAAATAGGAAGGGTGTTCCAAAAAGAACTCTGGGGCCTCCCAAAACCAAGGATGACTATTTAAGGGACCTTGCACCCCCCCCCCACACACACACACACACACACACCCGTTCCAGAAAGTTAGAATCTCCACTTTCCTGTTTGGCAACAGATGGTCCCAGAAAAATGGGTGCTGAAGATCACTCATCAAGGTTACAGATTACATTAGGAGGAAATTTTTCTTCCCAGATTATAATCCCTTATCCACCAGAAAGGACCTTTGTTTCTACTTGTGACATGCTGTTCCTGTAGGTGATGGAACCAAACCCTCCTTCCCGGGTGAGAAAAGGTTACTCACGAATGCTTAGTGCCAAAGAAAGAAAATGCTTGGAGACCATTTATGGATCTATCTTTCCTAAATTTGCTTGTGATAGTGCCCATGTTCAAAATCCAGTTAGTTTGTAACCTGTTACCTCTTCCTCATTTAAGTTTCCTGGTAGCACTAGATTTAAAAGATGCTTATCACATCCTCATTCATCCAGATTTCAATAATTTCTTAAGAGTTTGTATGTCTGGATAACTTTCTCTATTCTCTGCCATACCATTTGAACTGTCCACTTGCAGCAAGTGTGTACACAGTGTCTAGCTGCAGTTACAGCTTATTGCAGGCTACAGGGTAGCCACATTTTCCATAGTTAGACATGTTCATGTTTCATTGTTGCAGTCATTACATTTGGGTAATCTGCTTGCAGGTTGCCCTCAGTCGGCCTGATTAACAAAGTCTTGGGTCCTGCGTCGGTTGCTGTCCCTTCTTCCATGATGTCTGGTCGTCGGGGTTATAAAATATGCAGCCGACACCATTCTTTTCGAGTTTCAGAACCGAAGTCTTCAACTAAAAGCTAAGTACCCCGTTGGGGAAACTTTTTCTTGCTCCTTACCCGTGTCAGTAAAAGGTAATTGCATTACTTGTGGAAAGCAAATACCTCAAAGATTTTTATTTGTACTGTATTCCTTGCCTAGGCCCTGATCACAGCTTACCTTGCTGTCAGTTTTGTGCTTTATTTCATCAGCGCACTATCAGTCTTCGGTATATTTTTGTCTGTAAATATTTCGGTTCTTGGTTTAATTATCCAAAATGTCTGTTAGCCATCCGACTACCGGGATTCTGAAAAAATGCAAAGATAAAGACAGAGACAGGCTGCCGAGGTCCAAAACTGCTGACGACGTTTCTCCTAAACCAGTCGCCAGTTCGCTGGTACTCAGTGAGGCGCTTTCGCAGCCCCTGATACCCGCTACTTCTGATTTGCAGGCCTCTACTTAGACCCATTTGGAGTCAGGTATGCCGCGAAATACTTCAGCTATGGAACCCACGGATGTCTCTACATTGGATGGGTCTGGACCCGCTGTGCAGGCACCGGCTTCTGAGGGTGTATTCAGGCTTACGGACTTGAATATTAAATCAACGCCTCCTTCATTACTAAAGCCTAAATCTCGATCCATGTCTGAAAAACCAATGCCCAGGCCACATGCTCAGAACTGTATGCCTAAAAAACAAATGATAAAAATGGCTGAAGATCTATTAACTCTAATTAGAGGTAGCCAACCCCCCCACCCCCCACCCCCCTTCTAAGAGGCCTAGGGCTGAGCTTGACTATGAATCTTCTGATCAGGATTCTGTTTTTTATGACTCTTCTGATTACCTGGATTTGTCCTTATCTACATATGAGGATTCTGATGCAGAGGACTGTCTTTCCTCTGCTTCCCCTCCTGAGGATGTTTCTTTTGGGGAAACCTTACATACTCTAAGGGAGCATTTTCACTGGGAAAGCCAGAAATTTTCTGATTCAAAAAAGAGGCTTAGGGATTTCCTTCTCCTATCTCAGTATAGCTCTTTGGTCATTCCTCCTGTACTAGACATTGTTGATGCTTTCTTGGAATCCAGTTAGGCCCCTGATTCCCTGCCTCTCTCTCTCCATAAACCTGACAGATACTACAGGGTCCTAGAGTCCCACAAGTTCCTTTTCAAAAATTCTATTGCAGATCCAGAGACTATTTCATAAGGGCCCAAGGGCATTAGGGCTTCTACTAAAAATCCTACCCCTTCTGATAGACTCCAGGGTGCTGGATAGATGGGGTAAGAAGGTTTACACTTCAGCAACCTTGGCCATTAGATCTTTAAACTGCCAGTTTCATATGTTAAAATATTAGCAACATGTTTGTTGGACTGCTTAAAACAGAAAATTATGTTGATTCTAGACTGTGTGGAAAATAAAGGCTTACAGGATTTAATGCATTTTGCTGAACAAGTTGGAAAACATACTTTGCAATGTGGTTTTGATTCTTTAGAGGCCTCTTGCAGGGCTGCTGTTACTGGGTCTGTGCTTAGAAGGCATGCTTGGCTTAAGGCGCAATCTTTGCCTGATCATGTTGAAGCTAAATTGTTGGATGCTCCTTTAAATCAGGGCAGCCTGTTTGGCAACAAGGCTGAAGAAGCTCTTAAAATGATGGAAAATAAAGCTAAAGATTTTTTACAAGTTCAGCCTCCTAGATTTAGTAGGCCCTGGCCCTCTAAGAATTGGTCCTTTCCAGGTCTTCTCAGGCCAAACCCAGACACAGCAAAAACCCCAGGTTTCATTCCCAGGGGACTCTCAGAATTAAGCAGTTGGGGCGGGCCTCCACTTTCAAGTCTGGGAATAACAAGAACCCCTCCCCATGGTAAACTGTCTCAATGACTTCCTTTTAAAATTTCCAAGCACTTATCTTCTGACTACCCCTTTGGGGGAAAGATTGCTCTTCATGCAAAGAACTGGGAACTCCTTACCCAGGACAAATGGTTTTTAAATTTAGTGTCCCAGGGATACAGATTTCACTTCCACATGTTGCCAACACCAGTTGGGTGGCTGGACCCACCCCCCAAATCAGTGGGCAGAGGCTCAAAAACAAGTACTTTCTCTCTTGAGCATGGGGGCTATTCAACTGGTACCAGAAGAGGAAAAGGGACAAGGTTTCTACTCAAGACTTTTCCTGGTACCCAGAAAAGACAGTCATGGCGTCCTATCCTGGACCCCTCTACTCTAAACTTCTTTCTGGAGATTCCAAAATTCAAGATGCTGACTCTTCAATTACTTCCTATGCTAGGCCAAGGCGCCTGGTTGACCACACTAGATTTAAAAACAGCATACCTGCACATCCCCATCAGGGAAGCTTGCAGAAGATACCTACGCTTCAAAGCAGGCTACACGCACAGTACTCTGCACCGCCCTTTGGCTTATCTACTGTGCCCAGGGTATTCTCAAAGTGCCTAGCTCCAGTTATTGCATTTTGCAGGCAAAGAAGTATTCAAATATACCCATACCTAGATTGTCTAATTCAGGCAGAAAGCCAGGACATACTTTTAAATCATCTGGCCTTTGTAAAAAGGGTTCTAACTTGTCTGGGGTACACCATAAACGAAAAGAAATCACAACTGGTACCCTGTCAACAAATTACATTCTTGGGAGCAAGCTTGAATACAGCTTCCCAGATGGCTTACCTCACGCCAGAAAAGCAAATTCATTTGACAACCTACTTCAAACAAGTGGCCACAAAAACCCATCTATCTGCAAGACAAATACTGCAAGCCTTGGGATTCATGGCCTCCTGCATTCTTCTAATTCCATATGCAAGACTGCATGAAGAAACTACAGTGGTATCTAAAAAGCCTATGGAGTCAACATTCTCACAGCCTGGAAACAATTATTCCTATCATACCTTGCCTACGCCTAGAGTTGTTTTGGTGGGCAGAGGCCTGCCTCCAAAACAAGGGAGTACCTTTCACACCACCCACTGCCACCCAAACCCTAACAGATGCATCAGACTGGCAGGGAAGTGCATTCAGGGCAAATGGAACCGAAGTCAAATGCACCTGTATATCAATCAAAAAGAAATGTTAGCTGTACAGAATGCTCAGCCTTCAAGGGCTACATTCTTCCAGGACAGCTAACAGTAAAGATAGACAACACCACAGTTATGTGGTACATAACAAGCAGGGGGGTACACATTCTTACCCCCTCTGCTGACTAGCCATGGCATTGTGGAACACAGCTTTGCGCTACCAAGTGTACCTACAAACTCAATTCCTGCCAGAGAAATTAAATACATTGGCAGACGGACTAAGCAGAAACCTCATGGACCCACATGAGTGGAAACTGGAACCAAGGATTTTCAGCATGTTGACAAGCGAATGGGGGAGCCCAGATATAGACCTGTTTGCCTCCCCCAGAACTACCAATTGGACAATTTTTGCACAAGGACTCCTCACAAACAAGCCTGGAAAGTGGACCGTCCTTCAGATGGAAAAACCTATCAGTCTATGCCTTTCCCCCGCTGCCTCTGCTCTCCAAAGTACTACTAAAAGTCAAACAGGACAAACCAAGGATGATTTTGATTGCTCCAGACTGGCCGCGCCAACACTGGTACCCCCTCCTGCGCAGTGTCAGTTATCTCCATGTCACCTGCCTCAGACTCCTTCCCTGCTGTCTTAGCAGGAGAACCAGATTCTGCACCCTCGGCTTTCAACACTGAACCTTGCAGCCTGGCTAATTACTTAACTCTCCCTTACCATCCCTCAGTAAACCTGTGATGGATGTCATCTTAGAGGCAAGGAGGCCTAGTACTAGAAAATCGTATGCTGAAAAATGAAAAAGATTCTGTGCCTGGAACCAATCTCAAGGGATGAGCACAGCGGTGCCCAATTTACCTCAGATTTTACAATACTTAACTGAGATGCTTCACAAGGGCCTGTCTTTTTCCTCCATTAAAATCCACGCCTCAGCCATTTCAGCTCATTATAACACAGAGCCACCCCTGTTCTCTCATCCACTGCTCAAGCAAGTCCTCAGAGTGGCCAAAAATTTGAGACCACCCAGGAGAGCTCCAACCCCAGCCTGGGACCTTAACTTTGTATTGGAGAAACTCACCCTACCTCCTTTAGTGCCAGCTGCTACTGCAGACTTAAAATTTCTTTCTTGGGAAAAAAGCTTTCCTTTTAGCAATCACTTCAGCTAGAAGGGTATCTGAATTACAGGCCCTTGTGGCAGTGGAGCCTTTCATCATCTTTCATGCGGACAGGGTGTCACTCAGAACCAATCCATCCTTCATGCCCAAGGTGGTATCCAGTGTGGCTCTTAATCAGTCCATTAATTTGCCAACCTTCTTTTCTAATCCACAGAACATAGGGGAACAGATGCTGCATTCCTTGGATGTGCACAGACAACTTAGATTCTACTTGGACAGGACTAAACCTCAAAGACAATCTGAACAACTGCTGGTAGCATTTGCTGCAGGGGCAGAGGGGAAGGCTATTTCAAAACAAACCATTTCTAAATGGATAAGCCATTACATTAATTTCTGCTATAAGCACCATGGAAAACCTATCCCCCAGGGGATCAGACCTCACTCCACCAGGGCTGCATCTACTTCTACAGTCTTTCTCAGATGCGTTCCTGCCAGGGACATCCTAGAAGCTGCTACCTAGAGTTCTGTACATACTTTCACCAAGTATTATCATTTGCCAATTTTCTTTAAATCCAGAGGTGGCTTTGCCACTGCAGTATTGCAGGGCCTTATAGCTGACCCTAATGCTATTTAAACTCCTCCCAACCATAGCTTTGGGAATCTACCAAAATGTAATTACTGCAACAGTGAAACATGAAGAAAATAGTACAGTTGTGTACACTTACCATAAATGTAGATGTTCCAGTGTATTCACTGTTGCAGTCCTGGTTACCCTCCCTCCTGCACCCTAACTTCTTTTGGCTATACCTCTACTTTCCTTTACTATGCTTAAAAGCCTTTTTGGTGTATTTGCTTTTTTGTTGGAGGTATACCTTTGTGTTATGTTTTATTGCTTCCCATTAAGGGGGCACCTGACATCTGTGGCAAGAAAAACTGATGTAATGGCGTCTGCTGCATGTTTTATACCCCTGACGACCTGATGTCATGGAAGAAGGGACAGCAACTGACGCAGGACCCAAGAGTTTGTTAATCAGGCTGACTGAGGGTAACCTTCAAGCAGATTACTCAGATGTAATGACTGCAACACTGAATACACTCGAAAATCTACATTTATGGTAAGTGTACACGACTGCACTTTGTTTATCTTTGCAGTGTCTTTCCAAGTTTCTGGAATCTCTCACTTGAATGAGACATCCCTTACACAATCTGGGATTCCAAGAAAATGCTCAAATGTCTTTGACTCCTTCACACAGGATTGTGTTCCTGGAGTGTCAGACACCTCAATTCAAAGGGCTTTTTCCCCCACATGTAAAAATAGATCTATGTCTAGGTCCGTTTATGGGGTTCTCCACTCAAGTCTTCAGTCACTGCAAGGGAATACCTCAGGATTTTGCATTCCATGGTATACATGGCAAGACTGTGCATGCTTAAAGCTACAGTGGTATCTGAAGTCACCTTGCTCCTATCACCAACACCCATCATCTTTTCAGATCCCAATGGTGGGTTTTGTCAAAAGAGAAATCACTTGGTGGAGACAGCAAAATGCCTTAAGTCAGTTTCCCATTCTCCCTACCTGTTCCAAAGCATTCAGCCACCACAGATGCTTCAGACTTTTCTTATGGAGCACTTTTAGGAGGGATAAAAGTGCAAGATGTGGGACACCAAGAACAGATATAAGCACATAAATGTAAGAGATGCTTGCTCTAATCAAGGCACTTCACTCTGAATCATTTTGGGTCCCCTGATCCTCTTCATTGTTACAGACAGTACCATAGTCATGTGGTATATCGACAAGCAAGGGGGAACCAAGTCTTACCCCCCTTTGCAAACTAGCCATATTCTTTTGGATACAGCTTTACAGCACAGTCTCACTCTACAGGTATCCAGCATCCCATCAGAGTAAAACTTTATGAAAGGCAAGCTGAGCTTCTCTATATAGTGATTTCATCATTGAATGTAATTTATTAGAAAACATGTTCCAACAGAGGGGTTACCCACTGGATCTAATTAAGAACTTATTTAGTGAAGTCAAGTTAAAAAGAGAGAATGGTTCTATTACCCCAATTTTAAATGCAAGTCAACCTTTGTGTAGTAATATATTTAACCTTAATTTCCCTATAGATATAGCTAGTAACATTCAAAACACAACTGAAGTGAACAATGTTGTAACAACAGATAGTAGTGGAACTATGAGTTTTGAATGTAGTTTTATTACAACACTCAACTCAGCTCTAATATGAGATGCATACTATATAAAAACTGGGAACTATTTAAATACGACAAAAATTTGTCCATAAAATTTAGTGACTACCCCAAAATTTATCTTTAGGAGGGGCAAGAATCTAAAGTATTCTTGAATCGGGTAAAATAAAAGAATTTGCTAAGAGAGTGGGTATGTATTCTTGTGGTTGTATGTGTAAATTTGTTAGTATAGGTACCAAATTTACTATTAATGATAAACATAATACAAACTACAAGTTAAACTGTAATTCTAAACTAGTTGTCTGTGTAGCTTCTTGCACATTATGCAAAGCATTCTACATAGGCAAAACTGAACGCCGCCTACAAGACAGAATATATGAACACACCTATGCAATAGCTAATAAAGAAGAAAATGCTTTAGCTAAACATGTCATGTCTTATGAAGGTCACAGTTTTAAGTTTAGAGCAATTGACAAAATCCAACATGATATCAGAGGAGGGCCTTTAAATTTGCTCTTGGAAGACCGTGAATTGTCATGGCAAATAAGAACTAATGCATTCTTCGAGCCTGGTTTAAATGAACATTGTAATATTGTGTGTCTTTTAAAACTTAAAAGCCTGGATAGATAGGCTTTTAATATGCTTACTTAGTACTTTTTACTAGTAAGTCATTAATTGTGAAGGTTGTATATATTAACTTCAATTTTAACTATAAGAAGAAAAACTGAACAAATTAAATTAACTATACATATATATATATATATATATATATATATATATATATATATATATATATATATAATTTTTTTTTTGTTTGTACTAGTATTCAGGTTTGTGATTAGTCTAATCATAAATTTCTAATCTTTATTTACTTTTAGATTTAATTATATCTTATTCTGTATTTTTTTTAATATGCATTTTTTTAGACAAAGTTAGGTAAACTTGCCTAGTTCGAGTTCATATTTTAATTTATAACTCATAGTTTTGGCAAGTGCACAAATAATAGTTATAAATTCTAACATGTTTTTTACTTTTATACTGCTAGCACTATTTTGTGTTACATTGGTACTATGTTTTCTTTAGCATGTGACCAGATTAACATATAAAATTGTACTCTTTTAATTGAAATCCATCTGAGGAAGTTGCCTTATTGTAGGCGACGAAAAGCGATTCATTAAACGGATTTATCTTGTCTTTCTTGTGGACTGCATTCTGTCCCTGGAAGCTTTTGTTTGAGAAAACTAGCCATATTCATTTGGATACAGCTTTATAGCACAGTCTCACTCTACAGGTATCCAGCATCCCATCAGAGAAAGTTTATGGAAGGCAAGCTGAGCAGGACAAAAAGACCCTAACTAATGAACACTAGATTGGGGGTGGGGACGTCTAAGATTTGATCTGTCTTTGTCAGGCTTTGGTATACTGGCCGGACGTTGGGGCTGCCCTTGGCACGGGGTACATTTTGTAAAGAATACTGCAACAGTGAAGAGGGACATCCACTGTTATGGTAAGATTTTACACAACTGTACTTTTTGAAGGCATGAAGCATCTCTGGCCCCCAAGACACCTGCTGGTATGTAGACAATCTCCTCGGTGGTTTGGTATGTCAACACAGAAGATACCAGATGTTACCCTCTCTTTTCAGACTTACTAACATTGCCTGAGAGGTGCTTCATACGTTCTTTCAGAGCAAAACAGTTTTGCAATCGAGCACTGCAGGACCAGGACAAGATACCCCCCCCCCCCTGAAATGCACATAGAAACTTCATCCTGGGGTCTTCAAAGATTGATCCAACTGTGGAGATCTCTCGAGTCCATTCAGAACAGACAACTAAAATATTAGCTCCAGAACTCCTTGCAAGCAGTCCTGGATGACAGATGTATTCTCGTTTCCATTAACCAGGATGTTTCTATATGCCTGTCCAGTAATTGCCAGGGTTTTTATTATTTTATTTTACATTTGTTGATCGGGCTAGTCCAACCGGATATATGTCCATTTTCAGTGGATGCCCAGGGAGAAAAGCTCCAACTTAGATGAAAATAAAACAACATAAGAAACAATATATTTGTAATACTAGAACACAATTATAAACAACTTGTCGAGTATCCTTTTAAGACTAGAGAGAATTAAAAACTTAGACTTGGATATCAGGGACTTGACATCATATAAAAAGGAAAGAATAATATACATTAGCTGGGAGCATGTATATAGAGTAATGAGCAAGCAGATTGTGACAATTCTTTGGTAGTGTTGTTAAGAGCAGGATTAAGTTAATACAGATGCTGAAGACGCACACCTACTGTTGAAAGCTAAGAGACCAGGTTAAAACTGAGATGGTTTTATAGAAAGACTAGGTAAGTACAGACTTGGCTAACTGCTCATAATCTGTAAGGTTAATGAAAGGTACTGGTAGTGCAGCAGTATTGAGATCAATGCAGGTGAGAGTAGCTGGCAGCAGCTTGTTAGTCTGGGTTTGTGCATGGGCAAAGCCAGCGAGTGTTGAGGTATGCTTTAAGTTGCTTTTTGAAAAGTGGTGTAGAGGAGAGGGAGGTTAGTTCCACTAGGGAGCAGGTTCCAGGTTTTCCCTACAGTGTTGGAGAACAGAGAGTCCCCAGCCCTATCATTGGATTTTAGTGTGGATGTTAAGAAGTTTCCTTGAACGTGGGGTTTTAAGATTTTTGTAGGGGGTGATGAGGGTAGTTAGTATAGGAGTATTGCTAGGATGATAAAGGGTCTTATGGGCGGTAATAAGTTGGAGAAAGAGAAGCTGATTAGGTAGTTCCAGCCATCCT
The DNA here is from genome assembly GCF_019279795.1 of Protopterus annectens. Taxonomy (NCBI): domain Eukaryota; kingdom Metazoa; phylum Chordata; order Ceratodontiformes; family Protopteridae; genus Protopterus; species Protopterus annectens. Next base: position 530,329,679 of record NC_056741.1, read on the forward strand.
AGCTGTTTGAGATTGTGACAATGGTGGGTTCTAAATAGGGATCTAGAGGCAAATCTAGCAATGTTATTGTAGGAGGTATTAAGCTTGTTGAGGTTGCTTTTAGATTGATATAAATGGGAGAGGCGTTGAGGAGGGTAGAGATAAGATGGGTAGGGGCAATAGTAGTTCTAGCTTTTGGAGTAAGAAACTGTTTTAGCCTATAGAGGTAGCCTAGTTTTCTGTTCACTGACTACTGTAGTATTGATATGGGTATCAAAGGTGAGGTTGTGGTCTATAGTTACACCTAAGAGCTTGGTGGTTGGGTCGGGAGATATGACAGTGCCATTATTAGATGATACTGTGAGGTGTAATGAGAAGGACTTTTGTGTAGGAGTAAAGAGCAATAGTTTTTTTGGGGGTTCAGGAGGAGGTGGCATTGGAGGAACCATTTCTGTACTATGTTAAATGTTGCATGGGTGAGGGACTGCAGCTCGGATATGGATGAAGCGGAGCATATTAATGCTGAGTCATCTGCATATTGTATGCTTGTGGCTTGAGGAGTATTCATGTTTAGATCATTGATTGAGTGAAAATAGGAGAGGGCCCAAGATGGAGCCTTGAGGGACGCCCAAGGCAACAGGAAGAAAGTTGGATAGGTTATTCTCCCAAAGTACAGCTTGTTTCCTGTTTTCATAGTTTCATAGTTTAGTACTAGGCTATCTGCCCTGAGGCATTTGCAAGCCTAGCCCTAGAGATGTGGCTTTCGCCACCCCATGTAGTGGTACTAAGGTGTATAAAATAAATTTAGAATACTGTGCCTTTGTCTAGTAGTGACACATTGAAGACCCCCTTACTTATTAAAATTAGTTTACTGTGCCTGTGTTAAGTAGCGATACAGGGGTGACCCCCGGGGTAAACCTACGATCTCCCATCCACTCGTCAAGATTTCTCTTGAACAGAGTCAGTGAGGGGCTCTGCCTAACATGGACTGGGATTTTGTTCCAGAGTATGGGAAGCCTCTGAGTTATGTATCTGTCCCTCCAGCATGTTCTATTCATGTTTGTACTAAGGTTTAAATCTTTGGTTCTCGTGGTTCTTATGGATTTTGATTTTTTTGAGGTGGAGCATGTCCATCAATTCCTGGTTGGGCATGGCCTTGTATGTCGGGCACAGATCACCTCTGAGCAAGGCGGTATGCTACTGAATAGAGCTGGAGTTTCTTTAGCCTGGCAGCATATGACATATGTTGGAAACCCTTGATCTTCTTGGTGAGGTACTTCTGGGGTCTCTCCAGCTGTTGTAAGTGCCGGGTGAGGTACATACCAAATTTGGCATTGTACTCAATCATGGGCCTGATAAGGGAGGAGTACAGGGGCATGATGACCTCCTTTGATCTGGATGTGAACCCCTTCATGATAAGGTGGGCAAGGTAGAAAGTCTTTCTAACCACTCTGGCAACGTGGGTGTCAAATGAGAGGTCACTATCTACTTGGGTCCCCAGGTCTCCGATTACTTTTTCGGTACTCAGTGGGTTACTGTCTGTGATAATTTGTGGGTGTTTTGTTTTTCCCAAAGGGGATGACTATACATTTCTTGGCATTCAGTTTAAGGCCGTGATTCTGGCACCAGTTGTCCTTTTCGGTGAGGCCTTTCTGTAGGATGTATGTGTCAGCTGGTGTATCGGCTATGGCACCTAGTTTGCAGTCATCTGCGAACTTTGTCAGCCACAACCCTCCCATGTTTGCTTTCACATCTGAGAAGTAAATGCCAAACAAGAGGGGTCCCAGGACAGAGCCCTGTGGGACACCACTTGTGACTGGCTTTGAGTCTGACATGGCTCCCACAATCTTGACTTTATGGGTTCTGTTCTTTAGCCAGTTTGCAACCCATCTTGTGACATATGGATTTACTTTTAAGCTGTTTAGCTTTTCTATGATCCCACAGTGGGGTATTGTCGAAGGCTTTAGCCGAGTCCAGGTAGGCTGTATGGACTGCCTTGCCCTCATCAATAGCTCTAGTGACTGTTTCGAAAAAGTCAACCAGGTTCAAAAGGCAGGATCTGCCTTTTACAAAGCCGAACTGGGTTGGATCAAGTGTCTGTAGGTCCCCAATGTCGTTGTTTGAGTTCCATAATAATTCTTTCCATAGCTTTGAAAACCAGGCTGGTCAAGCTGGTTTTCTAAGTCAGAGTTGAACCATTTTAGTGCCAGAGTATCAAGTGAGAGGGATTTAAGTATGCTCAGAAGTAGCCGGTGGTTTACCATATCGAAGGCTTTCGAGAGGTCAATAAAGAGAGCAGAAGGAGTGTTGTTGCTGATAGGATGGCAGTGGTGGTGCTATGGAATGGCCTAAAACCATGCTGACAGTTTGTTAGTATGTTATTTTGGAGTAGGTGGTCATAGTTGATGGTGGATACATTTTTCCATGATTTTTGCTAGAGGGGAGAATAAGGCTATTGAACGATAGTTCAGTAGAGTTACTGCCCTTATGAAGAGGGATGAGGGTTGTTCTAAAGATTCAGAAGGGCAGTTCACAAAAATTGTTAGCGACTCCCTTTTGACCAAAGTAGCAAGCTAACCCACAGATTAGGTTTACTAAAGCAGCAGGGGGTAGTTTGATAAACCCCAATCTAGAAACTCTTCACCTAACTGCCTAGGTAGAATTTTGATACATTTCAGGCTGCTTTTTTCTTAAGACTTACAGCAGTTATTAAAGGAGGTGAGGAAAACCTGCTACTGAAAAATTGTATGTGATCAAGTGGAAAAGAATTTATAGCTGGTGCCAGTCAACGAACCAGAATCCTGTCTAGGCCAGGTTGCCACTGATTCTTGATTCATTTTGTTTTAATGTCTAATAATGGCCTTTTTTTTCCGTTTTCACTCTAATAAAGTACATTTATTGGCCATTTTTGCTTGCCTACCTTTGAATTCCCTTTTCTGATAATGCACAAGGTTAAATGGTTTTAGAAAGGGGTGTTACGTACTCGTCCGTTTAGGGAAACCAGTAACAACTCCATGGGATCTGAACTCTGTGCATAAGAAGCTTACTGTGTCTCCATTTGAACCAGCTCTTCTGGTTGAATTGAGGTTTTTAATATGGAAAACCAATTTTCTTCGTGTTTCACTGTTGCAGTCATCACATTTGGGTTACCTGCCTGCAGGTAGCCCTCAGCCGGCCTGAATACCAGAGTCTTGGATTCCATGACGTCATGTTGTCAGTGGTATAAAACATGCAGCCCACGCCATTACATTAGTCTTTCTTGCCATGCGGTGCCCGAAGCAGAAGCAGTTCGCAAGTGCCGGTCGGCCTACTCTTGAAATTTTTGTTTGAGTTTCAGAACCGAAGTCTTAAAAAAAAGAAAGCAAATACCTCAGATTTTCATTCGTACTGCATTCCTTGCTTAGGCCCAGACCACGACGTACCCCGCAGTCAGTTTTGTGCCTTGTTTAACCCCCAAACTATTCGTCATCAGGCTATCTTTGCAGCAAATTATTTTGGTACTCTGTATAACTACCCAGAAATGTCTTTGGTAAGCCATCTGACTACCTATCTTGATCAAGACAGAGACAGACCGCATAGGTCCAAAACTGCAGACTACGCTTCCATTAAGCTAGTCGCCATTCTACCGGTACTCACTGAGGCGCTTTCGCAGCCCTTTATACCTGCTACTTCAGATTCACAGGCCTCTACTGAGACCCATTCGGAGTCCGGTATGCCGTGAGATGCTTCTTCGACTATAGAACCTGCGGATGTCTCTACATTGGATGGGTCCGGAGCCGCTGTGCAGGCACCGGTTTCTGAGGGTGTATTCAGGCCTACAGACATGCATTTTAAACGACGCCCTCTTCTTCATCCAGGCCTAAAACTCGATCCATACCTAGAAAACCGACGTCCAAATCGCATGCTCAGGCCCATATGCCTAAAAAAGAAATGCTTAGAATGGCCGAAAGACCTTATTACCTGAATTAGGAGAAGCCAGCCTTCTCCCTCTTAAGAGACCTAGAACTGATTTTCCTTCTGATTATTCTGATCAGGAATCTGATATTTCTGTTCCTTCTGATGACCAGGATTTGCCCTTATCTACCTATGAGGATTCTGATGCAGAGGATTCCATTCCCTCTGCTTCCCCACCAGAAGATTTTTCTTTTGGTGAATCCTTGCACACTTAGGCAGCATTTCTGTTGGGAAAGCCAGGATTACTCTTGACTCCAAAAAGAGGCTTAGGGAATTCTTACTCCTCCCTCAATAACAGGTCTTTAGCTATCCCTCCTGTTCTGGACATTGTAGATGACGCTTTCTTGGAATCTAGCCTTTACCCAGACACACTACCTCCTGCTCCCAGAAAACCTGACGGGTATTAGAGTACCTGACTCTCTCAAGTTCCTGTTCAAGAATCCTACTGCAGATCCAGAGACCATTTCCTAAGGACTTAAAGGCATTAAGGCTACTGCTGTCAAAAATCTTACCCCTTCTGATAAAGATTCTAGGGTCTTGGACAGATGGGGTAAGAAGTTATACACTTCTGCTGCTTTGGCCGTTAGGGCTTTAAATTGCCAGTTTCATATTAAAGTACCAGCAGCATGTTATGGGACTACTTAAACAGAAAATAATCCCTGACTGTGCTGAACACAAAGAATTACAGGTTTTAATGCATTCTGCAGAACAAGTTGGTAAACATACTTTGCAATGTGGTTTTGACTCACTAGAAGCATCTTGCAGGGCTGCTGTCACTGGGTCTGTACTTGGAAGGCATGCTTGGCTTAAGGAGCAAGACTTACCAGATCATGTTAAAGTTAAATTACTGGATGCTCCCTTAAACCAAGACTGCCTGTTTGGCAACATAGCAGAAGTCCTCAAAAGGATGGAGGAAAAAGCTAAATCTGTTAAAGATTTCCTACAAGTACAGCCCTCCCAGGTTTAGTAGGCATTGGCCTTCAAAGAATTGATCCTTTCCCGTCTCTTCCAGGCCTTCTCAGTCCAAACCCAGGAACAGCAGACCACCCAGGTTACAGTCTCAGGCTACGCATAAGCCTAAGCAGTGGGGGGCTCCCACTTCCAAAGCAGGGAGTAGTAAGCCATCCCCCCCATGGAAAAATGGCACAATGACTTACCCTTAGCCCTTCCAAGCCCTGCTCAACTGCCTACTCCCTTAGGAGGAAAACTCGCCCAGTATGCAAAAAACTGGGAACTAATTACCCAGGACAAATGGGTTCTAAGTATAGTTTCCCAAGGATACAGATTCCACTTCCACACCCTACCAACCCCAAATGGTTGGCCTGACCTACCCCCAAATCAATGGGCGGAGGCCCAACAGCAGGTTCTCTCCATTCTAAGCATCAGGGCTATTCAACCTGTCCCAGCAGAACAAAGGGGACAAGGGTTTTATTCAAGATATTTCCTGGTACCCAGAAAAGACCGCTCCTGGCATCCTATCCTGGACCTCTCTATTCTAAACACTTTCCTGGCAATCCCAAAATTCAAAATGCTAACACTTCAACATCTGCTTCCTATGCTAGGCAAAGATGCCTGGTTGGCAACCTTAGACTTAAAGGAAGCTTACCTGCACATTCCAATAAGGGAATCCTGCAGGAAATACCTACGCTTCAGGGCAGGCCCTGCACTTCCCTTTGGCTTATCTACGGCACCTAGGGTATTCACAAAGTGTCTAGCTCCAGCCATTTCATTTTGCAGGCAGAGAAATATTCAAATATACCCATACCTGGATGATTGATTTAGGCAGAAAGCCAGGACTTGCTATTAAAACATCTGGCATTCGTAAAGAAACTTCTTATCTCACTGAGGTACACCATAAACGCAAAGAAATTTCACCTAGTACTCTGCCAACCGATTGTATTCCTGGGAGCAAGCTTGAACGCAACTTCCCAGATGGCTTTCCTCACTCCAGAGAAACAAGTTTGACAACCTACATCAAACTTTTGGCCACAAAGCCCCAGCTATCTGCAAGGAAAATTATGCAAGCCCTGGGGTTCATGGCCTCTTGCATTCTACTAATTCCATATGCAAGACTGCATATGAGGAAACTACAATGGTATCTAAAAAGCCTATCGAATCCGCATTAAGACCAGGAATCAATGATTCCTATCATTCCTTGTATAAAGACAGAGTTCCTTTGGTGGGCAGAGGCCTGCTACCACAACAAGGGGCTCACTTTCACTGTACCCCGTGCCTCCCAAATCCTAACAGACACAGACTATGCATGGGGGGCTCACTTGGCAGGGCATAGCTTTCAGAGCAAATGGAACTCGAGACAGATGCACCTGCATATCAACCAAAAGGAAATGTTAGCTGTACAGAATTCCCTGACAGCCTTCAAAGACCGCATCCTTCCAGGGCAATTATTGGTAAAGACAGACAACACCACAGTTATATGGTACATAAACAAGCAGGACGGAACCCACTTGTACCCTCTCTGCAGATTAGCCATGGCTGTGTGGAACACAGCCTTAAGCTACCAAGTGCACCTACAAGCTCAATTTCTGCCTGGCAAGCTAAATTCGCTGGCAGACGACCTAAGCAGAAATCTCATGGACCCACACGAATGGAAACTGGAACCAAAAATATTCAACCTCTTGAGGAACAAAAGGGGGACTTCAGAGGTAGACCTGTTTTCCTCCCCTCAGAACTGCCAATTGGACAAATTCTGCACAAGGAATTTCCACAGTCAAGCTTGGAAAGTGGATGCCCTGTCCTTTATCTGGGAAAGCCTCTCTGTTTATGCCTTTCCCCCCTCTGCCTCTCCTCTCGAAGGTTCTGCTAAAGATCAAACAAGACAAACCAAGGACAATACTGATTGCACCAGACTGGCCACGCCAGCCGTGAGTACCCCCGTTGCGTAGTATGACACTTCTGGAACCATGGCACCTGCCTCGGACCCCTTCTCTGCTGTCCCAGCAGGTGGGCCAGATTCTGCACCCTCTGCTTCAAACCCTGAACCTTGCAACCTCGCCAATTCCTTGAGCTCTTCAATAGTGTCCCTCGGTAAGCAGGTGCTAGATGTCATTCTGGAGGCAAGAAGGCCTAGTACTAGAAAATGTTATGCTGAAAAGTTGAAAAAATACTGTTCCTGGAGCCATACTCGGGGAATGAACCCAACGGTGCCTAGCTTACCTCATATTCTAGAGTACTTAACAGAAATGCTCCACAATGGCCTATCCTTGTCAATTAAAATCCATGCCTCTGCCATTTCAGCACATTGTAATACTGAGCCACCCCTCTTCTCTCACCCCCTGCTAAAGCAATTCCTTAGAGGAGCCAAAAACTTAAGACCCCCCAGGAGAGCCCCTACTCCAGCCTGGGACCTTAACTTTGTATTGGAAAAGATCACTCTCCCTCCCTTTGAGCCAGCTGCAACCGTTGAGTTGAAATTCCTTTCTTGGAAAACCGCCTTCTAGCCATCACTTCAGCAAGAAGAGTGTCTGAATTACAGGCCTTCATGGCAGTGGAACCCTTCACTATCTTCCATGCAGACAGGGTTTCCCTCAAGACCAGTCCTTCCTTTATGCCCAAGGTGGGGTATAGTGTGGCCCAAAATCAGTCCGTTCATTTGCCTACTTTTTTCCCTAATACACAAAACAAAGGAGAACGAATACTGCACTCTCGACGTGCACAGACAACTTAGATTTTATTTGGACAGGACTAAACCTCTCAGAAAATCTGAACAGCTGCTAGTTGGCTTTGCTGCAGGGGCAGAGGGGAAGGCCATTTCAAAGCAAACCATTTCTGAATGGATAGCCCATTGCATTCATTTCTGCTACAAACACCATGGAAAACCTACCCCACAGGGGGATAAGATCACATTCCACCAGGGCTCCATCTACTTCTGCAGCCTTTCTCAGAGTAGTCCCTACCAGGGACATCCTAGAAGCTGCTACCTGGAGCTCTGTACATGCCTTCACCAAGCATTGCCACATGCCTATTTTTTCTAAATCCAGAGCTGGTTTTGCCACAGCAGTCTTGCAGGGCTTAATAGCTGGCCCTAATGCTCTCTAACTTCCTCCTCCCTTCCTTAGCTTTGGGAATCAACCTAAATGTGATGACTGCAACAGTGAAACACGAAGAACATAGTACAGATGTTCATCTTGCATACAGCTGCAGTCATAACAGATGGGTTCTCCTGCCATCAGGCGGGTCCTCGGTCGGCCGAATTCCAAAGTCTAGGTCCGGCGTCGGTTGTCGTCGCTTCTTCCCTGACGTCAGTGCGACAGGGGTATAAAGGAACCAACCGATGTCATTTTCTTCAGTCTTTCTTGCCGCGCGGTGCCCGAAGCAGAAGCAGTTCGCAAGTGCCGGTCGGCCAGCTCCTGAGATAACGAAAATTTGGAAACCGAAGTCTTCTTAAAAGCTAAGTACCCCGTTGGGGAAACTTTTCTTGCCTCAGACCGATGTCAGACAAAGTTAATAATTGTATTTCTTGTGGGAAGCAAATACCGCATAAGGATTTCCATTCCCTCTGTATTCCTTGTTTAGGCCCAGACCACGATGTCTCGGCCTGTCGCTTTTGTGCTACATTCAGCAAACACACTAAGCGTCGGGCGGAGTTCGCCCAGCATTTTTTTGGGAAAGCATTTAACTTTACTATGTCGTCGGATACTCCGACTCCGGTTTTGTCTAAAAAAACGCAAAGACAAGGACTGACACTCGAGGTCCGCGGCCTCTACCGACACCGCTCCAAAGCAGACTACACGTGGTCCGGTTCTCAGCGAGGCGCCTACGCAGCCCCTGATTACCGACGACGCATCTTTGGCGGTGTCTCCTGTACCCGAGGTCGCAGGCTCCTCGGCCCACACCCCGACTACAGATACCGAAGCCACTCTTGGCGTTGAAACACAGAATGTGGATAGGTCCACCTCCACTCAAGGTGTCTTCAGACCTTCCTCTTCTTTCTCCATCAAGGCTTTCACCAAGTCTAAAGCAACCATACACTCTGAGACCAGCTACACAGGGCCCATCTCCAGGCCCCATGCCTAAGAAACAGATGCTTAAAATGGCTGAGGATTTAATTACTCTAATCAGAGGTTCTCAGCCCCCTCCGGACAAAAGGCCCAGAGTGGAGGAAGATTCCCCCTCCTCTCATCAGGGCTCCATTATTTCAGAACACTCTGATGATCAGGAACAGTCTTACTCCCCCTTTGAAGACTCTGATGCAGAGGAGTCTATTCCTTCTGTATCCCCCCCCCCCGAGGATTACTCATTTGGGGAAACCTTGCATACCTTAAGGGAATACTTCCACTGGGAAGGCCAGGATTATTCAGATTCCAGGAAAAGGCTCAGGGAATTTCTTTTGTTACCCCCGCATAGGCCTCTGGCTATACCTCCTGTCTTGGACATCCTAGATAAGAGAAAACAATCCATCTGATTACTTAATTGTCTTATTTTAGCGCCAAAATTTATATAAAAAGGTTCTCATTGACCATTATTATTACTTCTGATGAAGCGTAGAGTTATCTACGCGAAAGCGCTTAACCTGTGTTTTTATACTAAATAAAGAGCTTCGTTTGGACTACAACAGTGGTGATTTTTCCATCGTGTTGAAACCTTCTGTATATTTTGTTCATACATCCTAGATGATGTTTACTCTGAGGCCTGCCTTAACCCGGACTCTCTACCTCCAGCTCCAGTTAAGCCTGACAGGTACTACAGGGTTCCTGACTCCCACCAATTTCTATACAAAAGCCATGTTGCTGACCTAGAAACCATCTCACAGGGGCCCAAGGGAGTTAAGGTCTCCATTGCCAAAAATCCACTGCCTTCCGAGAGAGATTCCAGAGCCTTAGAAAGGTGAGGGGGAAAGGTATATACCTCGGCTACCTTATCCATGAGGGCCTTAAACTGTCAGTTTCATATGCTAAAATACCAACAGTTTTTGTTATCACAATTGAAAAGTAAAATGTCACAACCTGAACAACCAGAATTGAAGGAGTTGCAGGAATTGATGCATAGTGCACAACAAGTGGGTAAACATACCTTACAATGTGGTTTTGATGCTCTAGAGGCCTCATGTAGAGCTGCTGTTACAGGCTCAGTCATACGTAGGCATGCCTGGCTCAAGAAACAAGCCTTGCCTGATCATGTCAAAGCTAAATTACTAGATGCCCCTCTTCAAAAGGATGTACTATTTGGGGCTAATGCTGAGGAAGTATTACGGAAAATGGAGGAAAAGGCTAAATCAATGCAAACTGTGAAAGAATTTCTGCAGGTTCAACCCCCACGTTTTAGTAGAAATTGGCCTTCCAAAAACTGGTCCTTTCCTGCCACAGACAGACCCCAAAGAGGCAGATACAGATGCCCAAGGGGCAGAGTACAATCACAAGGATCGTATAGAGGCAGACAATGGCAAGCTCCTACACAAAGAGGTGGTGAGGACAACTCACAATCTTTCAGAAAGCAAACCCAATGACTTTCCCCTTTGCATGCCAACCAGGTCTCAAATGGCAGCCCCCTTAGGAGGAAAGCTGGCACTATTTTCAAAAAATTGGCATGTTGTCACAAAGGACAAATGGATCCTGGACATTATAAACAGAGGCTACAAATTCCATTTTCATACCCTTCCAAAAATGAGGCATGCCAAACCTGCCACACAATCAAAGGGCAGAGGCACAAAGGCAAATTTCAGATCTCATAAACATGAAAGCTATTCAAGAGGTACCTACACACGAACAAGGTCAAGGTTTTTATTCCAGGCTATTTCTGGTGCCAAGGAAGGGAAAAGATTGGAAACCTACTTTGGATCTATCCATCCTAAACACATTTCTACTCGTACCAAAATTCAAGATGCTCGCTCTACAGCAACCTTTTCCCATGCTGGGCAAGGAGTCTTGGCTGGTAACATTGGACCTCAAGGAGGCATACCTGCATGTCCCAATCAGACAAAATTGCAGAAGATACCTCAGATTTCTTGCAGGTTCAACCCATTCTCAATTCTCTGCATTGCCCTTTGGCTTATCTACTGCGCCCAGAGTATTCACGAAATGCCTGGCATCAGTAATTGCCTACTGCAGACTTCAAGGGATACAAATATACCCTTATTTGGACGACTGCCTGATCCAAGCGGACAGCAAGCACATTCTTCTGAAACATCTGGCTTATGTAATAATATTAAACTCTCTGGGATACACAGTCAACAAAGAGAAATCAAGCCTAATACCCTCTCGGAAGATAATTTTCCTGGGTGCCAATTTGGACACAAACACCCAGATGGCCTACCTCATGCCAGAGAAGCAGGGGCAACTAATTCAATACTTCAGAACACTGGCAAATTGCACCAGGCTGACTGCAAGGAAAATCCTGCAGGCTCTGGGATTCATGGTATCTTGCATCTTACTAATCCCATGTGCAAAGCTGCATATGAGAAAACTACAATGGTACCTGAAAAACATATGGTCTCAACACAGCCACAGTTTGGAAACAATAATACCACTAATTCCATGTCTGCAAAAGGAATTTCTGTGGTGGGCTCAAGCATGTCAAACAAACACAGGTCTTCCATTCAGCAAGCCTCAAGCAAATCAAGTCATCACAACAGACGCCTCGGACTACGCCTGGGGCGCACATGACAGACCGGTGCATTCAGGGCAAATGGTCCCAAAAAGAAAAGCACCTTCACATCAATCAAAAAGAAATGCTAGCAGTAATAAATGCTATTATTGCTTTCAAGGACCTTCTACAACCAGGTCAACTATTGATAAGAACGGACAACACCACAGTTATGTGGTACATAAACAAACAGGGAGGAACACATTCTTATCCCCTATGCAGACTGGCCATGTCACTTTGGAACATGGCCATGGACTTACAGATGGAACTACAAGCACAGTACTTGCCAGGCAAGGAAAACATGCTGGCAGACAACCTAAGCAGGAATATGACAGATCCACACGAATGGAAATTGCATCCAAAAGTTTTTACAGAAATAATGCAAGAATGGGGAAGGCTAGACATAGATCTCTTTGCCTCCCACAAGAATCATCAATTGACAAAATTCTGCTCAAGGATCTTCCATCCAAAGGCCTGGAGAGTGGACGCTCTCTCATTTGGATATCAATGACAGTTTATGCCTTCCCACCTCTTCCTCTGCTGCCCAAAGTTCTATTGAAGACCAGAGCAGACAGACCAAAGATGATTCTCATTGCTCCGGACTGGCCAAGGCAACACTGGTACCCACTCCTGAGGAGCCTGACTCATTCCCCACCATGGACCCTGCCTCTAATGCCTCTGACTCAGCACAGCTTCAAAACTCTTCACAGCCAGCTAAAAACACTCAATCTAGCCGCATGAAAGATTCCTTAGCATCACAACAGGCCCTACTCTCCAAGGAGGTGCAGGATGTCATTTTGGAGGCCAGAAGGCCATCAACTAGAAAAGCTTACTCCGCAAAATGGAAACGTTTTTGTGTCTGGAATGAGAAAAAGGGCCAGGATCCTGGAAAACTGAATTTACCTCAAATACTACAATATTTGGCTGAACTGCTAAGCAGTGGACTTTCTCCTCCATCAAAATCCATGCCTCAGCCATTTCTGCAGAATACAACACTGATCCTCCTTTATTCTCTCACCCTCTCTTAAGACAGTTCCTCAGAGGGGCTACGAATTTAAGACCTCCAAGGAAACAACCAATACCTGCTTGGAATCTTAATTTCATTCTGGAAAAAACTGACCTTGCCTCCCTTTGAGCCAGCTGCCTCATCAGATCTGCAATATTTGTCCTGGAAAACAGCTTTCCTTCTGGCTATCACTTCAGCTCGTAGAGTTTCAGAACTACAGGCTCTCATGGCTATCCAGCCTTTTATCATCTTCCATCAGGACAGAGTTTCCTTACGAACCAACCCGTCATTTATGCCTAAAGTGGTATCCAGGGTATCTTTAAATCAGGCCATACATTTACCTACCTTTTATCCTAATCCTCAAAACAAAGGGGAGAGATTACTACATTCCTTGGACATCCACAGGCAACTGCGTTATTATTTGGACAGAACAAAGCCTTTCAGAAAATCAGAACAGCTCTTTGTGGCCTATGCAGTAGGAGCTCAAGGAAAGCCAATTTCCAAACGGACAATCTCAAAATGGATAGCCCACTGCATACACTTTTGCTGTTCCTTTCATGGCAAAACTGTACCTACAGACATTAGAACTCATTCCACCAGGGCCACAGCCACCTCTGCAGCCTTTCTCAGAGGAGTTCCTACCAAGGATATTTTGGAAGCAGCCACATGGAGTTCTGTGCATACCTTCTCCAAGCACTACAACCTACCATTATACTCCAAATCTAGAGCAGGCTTTGCCACTGCAGTCTTGCAGGGCATTTTGGCTCCTCCTAGTTCCACCTAGTGCCTACCACCCCTTTCTTAGCTTTGGGATTCTACCCATCTGTTATGACTGCAGCTGTATGCACGATGAACATAGTACAGTTTTGTACCTACCATAAGTGTAGATGTTCGAGTGCTAATACAGCTGCAGTCCAGGTTTCCCTCCCTCCTTCCCCTCTTGGGACAGGCCTATAGGCTAACACATCCTCATACAACCTGATTGGGGTATTCATTTATGATGTATTTGCTTGCAACTACTGTATTTTGATTATATTGCACTGCATTATTACACAAATTTATATATTGCCTTCCTTCTGGGGGCACCTGACATCTGGGGCAAGAAAAACTGAAGAAAATGGTGTCTGCTGGTTCCTTTATACCCCTGTCGCACTGACGTCAGGGAAGAAGCGACGACAACCGACGCCGGACCTAGACTTTGGAATTCGGCCGACCGAGGACCCGTCTGACGGCAGGAGAACCCATCTGTTATGACTGCAGCTGTATTAGCACTCTAACATCTACATTTATGGTAGGTACAAAACTGTACTTTGTGTACACTTAACATAAATGTAGATGTTCGAATGTATTCAGTGTTGCAGTCTGGGTTTCCCTCCCTCCAGCCCCCCGACTTCTCTTGGCTCTACCTTTCCTTCTTCAGTGTAATTGTTTTCTGGTGTATTTGCTTTTTGATGGAGGTGTACCATAACATACAGTTGCTTGCCTTTGTGGGGGCACCTGCCATCTGGGACAATAAAAACTGATGTAATGGCGTTGGCTGCATGTTTTATACCCCTGATGACCGAGACAGCATCCGACACAAGAATCCAAGGCTCTGGTATTCAGGCTGGCTGAGAACTACCTGCAGGCAGCTAACCCAAATGTGATGACTGCAACAGTGAATACACTTGAACATCTACATTTATGGTAAGTGTACACGACTGTACTTTTCACTTGTTCTGGAATCTGCAAGGAGTGTTTATTGCATGCTCTTATGGTTAGTCAACCCTGCCTTGTCCACAAGGACATAGTTTGAGAACAACTCCTGCCTTCATTTCTAAAATTGTCTTAGTTTGCTTTTAAGTTAGACTGTTAATCTCCTTGTTCTCTTTCCTCAACATAAGAAAGAGAGGATCCTTCACCCTCTTGCTGTACAAAGGCAGCAGCTCAGTTACTATTTAGACAAGACATGAACCTTCATGAAAGCTGATCTAACTGTTGGCTCCTATGAAGGTAAGAGGAAAGGACAAGTATAAAAACAGACCATTCCAGATGGTTGTCAATCTCTTCCCTTTTTTATGCTCACCGTATTAAGCCATTTACATGCAGGATTACAGATCATTCTAGGTTCTTAGGTAAGTAGTAGGCTAGCTGACCTCCTGGGCCAGTTCCCTCAAAAGTGAGATTTCAACCCTGATACTCGTGTCTGAAGTGAACTCCTTAACCATTATGCCCATCCCCCTTCTATAATGGCTTTGGCTTCGGTGGCTATTTAGAAATAGGTGGACTCAAAATATTCTGGAGGTATTAACATGGTTTGTTTATAGTTACTGTTTGGTTTGTTTCCTAGCACTGTCTTCAGGGCTCTTGCCTCCTTCCTGAGTTAAAAATAAATTAAATAAATGCTGTGAAGCTTTTCCACTCACCAGCTGTCCTACTTTGGATCTCTGCTAGGGTTCCTGACAGTTGGAGTGTGTAAAGTGCCTTAGTTTGTGAAGCTGTCTGGTTTCAGTATGGATAGAAGCCGTGTAGTTTAGGGTACTGCAACAGTGATCTGTTGAAACATGTACTGTTATGGTACGTTTGCTTATCCAACCATCCTTTCCATTTCTCAAGATGGTATTTCTGTGATGTCTTCTAAAACCAACACTTAAGGTAGTATTTCTTCCCCAAGACAAATTAGAAAGTTACAGGAGTAATTTCTGAAATTTTCAAACCAGACTTTGGCATCCACCAAGGAATATCTCAAAATTTTAGGGTTTATGACCTCTGCTATTCTCATAATTTGGCCATACTTCACATGGAATATTCAGTAGTTTGCTAAATCATTTTGGATTCCACACCAGCATCCTC
The DNA here is from genome assembly GCF_019279795.1 of Protopterus annectens. Taxonomy (NCBI): domain Eukaryota; kingdom Metazoa; phylum Chordata; order Ceratodontiformes; family Protopteridae; genus Protopterus; species Protopterus annectens. The sequence goes on from NC_056741.1 coordinate 530,345,049, forward strand.
TCATTTCACATCCCAGTACAGGGTTTTTGAAAGAGTAAAATTGGTGGATGAATCAGATGTCTGTCAACCTAGGTCTTCATTTCTCTCTGCCGTTCCTGGCTGTGTCTATAACAGATGCTTTAAACTTTGCTTGTGGAGTTGTCCAAGGGATATAAAGTGTAGGGCTTTGGGAACAAACAAGACAAATTAAAAGGAACTGATGGTTGTAATTGCTGTCAAATTGCTAGGACTGCTCCCCAAGGGATCCTGGATAATGTGCGACATTCATCCCTTATTGCTTAAAGAAACTGCAGCAGTGATCTAGTGATGAACATAGCACAGGTAAGCTTGCAATAACAGTAAATGCTCAAATAGATCACTGCTGCAGTAGCTGCTCCCTTCCTCCATCCCCCCATTTTTGATATATTTTGCCAGGGTGTAGGATTTTCCCCTCTCTCTGGCAGGGCATTTGTCTCCCAATGTTCTGAAGCAGGAAAGTTCTGACGTTTTGGCACCCTATCCTCTGGTTTCACTCTGCATTCTTCATGCATAACGGTGATTGTCACATGGAAGGAGCCTTAAAGCTTTGTAAGCTAGCTGGCTAACCCTATCAATGACAAAGTTCCATAATGTTTAAGGCCACTGCAGCAGTGATCTATTTGAACATCTACTGTCATGGTAAGTTTACTTACAAAACTATACTGTCTAAAGCAAGGAGGTACTGAACCTCCTTTCTTGCCCTCCCTTATTTTTAAAGAATGATGCTAATATTCACTGTGCATTGAAAAGGCAAGTTAAAGAATTAGTAGATTTTACATGGTTTATTATTGGGAAGATTAAAACTACAGATACACAGCTACCTTAGGGCACCAAGACTGGCAACTGTTAGCCGAGTTCATCAATATGAAGGTGGCATGAGGTGATATATCTTAAAGTCCCATGAATGGAAGAGAGAATATTTCTTTGCATGGCACATTTAACCCTTGTGCACACTCAGGGGATCAAGAGTTGTAATGTGGACTCGTATTTAGACAGTCTCAAATCTTTCCTTCCTGTCTGACTCTCACTTGAGAAAGTGTGCTTCTTGAAAGAAAAACCCTAGGTAAAAAATGGATTTCGTCTTTATTCAGTAAGTTGTTGGTTACTCGAGCAATATAATGCTGTCAAAATTAGTTGGATGGAGTACTATTGTGAAGAACTCAAAAAAAAAAAAAAAAAAAAAAAAAAAAGTGACACTTGTCACAGACATATATAGTGACTTCATAAGACTCTGAAAACAGCGTCCACAAACATTCATTAAATATTCTACTTTAACAGCAATTAACCAGTCAAATCAGAAATCGAAGCCATGTGGTGAATTTAAATGCAATTAAATCTAACCAATAAAAGTAAAGCACATAATGTGTTTGATAGTGGGAAATGTGGAAGTAGACAAGACCTTAATGTTTTAAAGGTCTTCAAGCGCACTCAGACGTGGTGCACTCATTCCAGTTTGGTGGTGCAGATGTGTTCATCTGTCTCAGAACCGTATTGTTTAAAAATCAAATCAGCATTTTAATTCAGCAACCTGAATGTCATGTGCCATCCACTCTGTAACCAAACAAAAACCTCTTTGAATTTGAACAGGCTGCAGAGTGGTGATTTAAGGAATTATTTCTGTTCGTAGTTCTTTAGAATGCTGTACAGGTGCTTGTAAACTAAAATTTCTTGCAGTGTGCCCTATAAGACTGCACCTGGTTGTGCAGTGTGTTGAGACTGGAAATTAAACTTCAGAGCTGCAAAAAAATTCCTGTCAGTGTTTATCCAGGACAGGAATTTGGGATACACCAACAATGTTTGCATGTAAAACCAAAACACCATTGTAGCCACTGAAGAACGTCACTAAATGAACAATGATCAACATTAATCCACTCTGAAATGGTGTCAAAAAGTTTTAATATGCTTTTGTCTACTGACTTCTTCAGAATATAGTATCTGTTCTCACAAGTCAGTTTATATAGTACTATATCCATTGATCAATTACTTAATTAAAACCTATCAAAGAACAAACACAGAAAATAATAATTACAAAGCCCAAACTTTTAAAAAAGACATGCATACACATTAATATCCACACTTCATTCTTTGTTGTCAGACTGTAAAAGTAGCAGACTCCAAATCCAGCTCCAGACAAGTGGAGTGGGACCGCTCTTGTTTGGTATCTGCTTTTATGAAGTACAGGCCAATACTAAGGGACTGTGGCTAACAAAGTTCGCAGATGACTGCAAACTGGGAGCCATTATTGAATTCCCAAATGATGTGGATATTCTACAAAAGGGCCTTAAAAAAACAGATGCTTGGCGCCAGAGCCATGGGCTCAAGCTTAATGCCAAGAAATGTGTAGTTATCCCCTTTGGGAAAAACCATGTACTCCTGAATTACCACATAGGTGGCAGTACACTAAACACCGAAAATGTGATGAGAGACTTGGGGACACAGGTGGACAGTGGTCTCACCTTCAATAACCACATTGCCACAACAGTCAGGAAATCTTTCTATGTGGCACACCTCATCACTAAGGGCTTTTCATCCAGAAAAAAAGAGGTCATTGTCCCACTGTACTCCTCTCTCATTAGACCCATTATAGAGTACAATGCCCCGTTTGGTATGTACCTCAAAACATCTGCAACAGCTGGAAAGGCCGCATAAATACCTCACTAAGAGTCACAGGCCTAAAGCAGATGCCCTATGCTGACAGTCTAAAAAAAACTCCAGCTATACCCTGTGGCATATCGTCTACTCAGAGGCGATCTCTGCTTAAGATACAAGGCCATGCCAAACCCTGAGCTGTTGGACATGCTCCACTTAAAATCCCAATCCCTCAGAGCCACATGCTCCAGGGATCTAAACCTTGTCATCACAATGAACAAAACATGCTGGAGGGATAGGTTCCTGACCCAGAGACTCCCCATACTCTGGAATAGACTGCCCATACATGTCAAGCAGAGCACCTCCTTGGCCCTCTTCAAAAGGAACCTTGATTGGATGGGAGATTGGAAATTCACCCCAGGGATCACGTCAGTACCCTGCTAGACAGGGTTCCAGGGAAGTAAATATTGTGGGAAGAAATATCCAGGGAATTGTTATGGCTAGGCTTGTATAGGCCCTAGGGCCGATAGCCTAGTAACAACCTATGTTAACATTTTCATTTAAACCTGGGGCTCTATATGCACACAGTTTTTGCCACCTTGCTTCAATAGTTTCTAATGTCATTAAAATTCCCTCCTGTTGGATCCAATGAAACACGTTCTAATACTGAAAACAAAAACTTTTTATAATTGGAGCAGTTGGCCGAATGTTTGTACAAAGCATTATTTCTGTCCCTAACCTTAATACTATATTGATGTTCCTTTATACATTTTTCTAGGCTACCAGTAATCATACCTATATAAAAAACTAGAACACCAGGGACATAAAGTAATATAAATTAATCCAGTTGTTTTGCATGTATACCTTTTTTTCAGTATGTATTAAAATCAACATTTTCCAAATAAATTTGCTTAGTAACCTTAATAAAACTACAAACCTTACATGCACCACTTTTATACATACCAGTTTTTTTCTGTGTAACAAATTTACACCTACATCTGATTTTTCTAATAAATTTTTAAAGCTTTGTTTTATAAAACGCAAAGTTTGGATAATCACAATTCATATCTTGTTTACCTTGTAGTATTTTCCAATGGTTACCTATAATTTTTCGAATAACCTCCAAATCTACTGACATGTCTAATTTGAATGTCACTCTCCTTTTGTCATTATTTTTAGTCATAGTATTGAGTATAACCGCCTTTTAAAATCAACTTAAAGGATAACTCTATTTTTTCATAAATTTCTAAGGCTACTCGATATAGTTGTTCATCATACCTTTCTTTCTTTAAACATGTCGATTACTGTTACAACTTCTTTTAAAAAAGTCACTCTCTTTGGTAGTCATTCTAGATGTATGCTTGAATTGGCCCCTAGGGATGTTATTTTTTTTTATAAAATTAGGGTGTCCGCTTTTGTAGTGTTAAGTTAGAAAATGTTTGTTTCCTATAAATCTTACTATTTGTCTTTGTTTATAATATCCCACTCTAGGCTTACATCGAGAGAATGTATACGTCTCCCAAAACATTTAATCTTAAATTTTAAATATTCACACGTCTTGTTGAGTTCTATCATGAACATTTCTAAATCACCTTTCTTTAAATCAACTATGAAAAAAGTCTACAAAATGTTTGTACATTACAGCATATTTCAAAATAGAACTTTTGACTAATTGATGATGTTCGTGTTTCACTGTTGCAGTCATTACACTTGGGTTATCCTGCTGGCAGGCTACCCGCAGTCGGCCCGAGTTCCAAAGTCTTGGTCCGGCGTCGGTTGCGTCGCCTCTTCCCTGACATCAGTGCGCCAGGGGTATAAAAGTTGCATCCTACGCCATTTTCTTCAGTCTTATTTGCTGCACGGTGACTGAAGCAAAATCAGTTCGCAAGTTCCGGTCGGCAGACTCCTGAGATTTTCAAAATTGAATTTCAGAACCGAAGTCTTTAGTAAAGCTAAGTACTCTGTTGGGGATACTTTTTCTTGCTCCAGACCGATGTCAGTAGAAGTTAATAATTGTATTTCTTGTGGGAAGCAAATACCTCATAACGACTTTCACAGCTTACAATTAAGGCTACTACAGCAGCAAAGTCAAAAACACCATTAAAGACAAGGAAATAAGTGCAGCATTCTCCAGAACAGTCATCCATGCCAAAGAAACGGATGCTTAAAATGGCCGAAGACCTTATTACTTTAATCAGGGGTTCCCATCCCCCTCCTGACAAAAGGCCTAGGCAAGAAACTGATGGACTCCTCTGATCAGGTTTCCATTTCCTCTGATTCTTCTGATCAGGGCTATTCTCTCCCTCCCTATGAGGACTCTGATGCTGAAGAGTCCATTCCTTCAGCCTCACCGCCTGAGGATTATTCTTTTGGGGAAACCCTGCACACCATGAGGGAGCATTTCCATTGGGAGAGCCAGGATTACTCAGAATCCAAGAAAAGGCTTGGATATTTCCTTTTATTGCCTCAGCACAGTCCCCTGGCTATCTCCCCTGTGCTTGATATTTTTTCTGAATCCAGTCCGTCTCCAGACTCTTTACCCCCTGCACCAGTTGAGCCAGACTGGTACTACAGGGTCCCTGACTCTCATAAATTCCTTTACAAAAACCCCGCTGCAGACCCAGAAACAATTTCTCAGGGTCCTAAAGGGGTTAAGGCTTCCACTGCAAAAAATCCTGTCCCCTCAGATGGGGATTCCAGAGCTCTGGACAGATGGGGGGGGGGGGGAGTTTACACTTCTGCTACTTTAGCTGTAAGAGCTTTAAACTGTCAAGTTTCACATGCTTAAATATCAACAGTATCTCATGTCATTGTTAAAGCAGAAAATGGTTACAAATGTAGAAAGTCCTGACAGTAAAGAAATGCAGGATTTATTGCATGCAGTTGAACAAGTGGGAAAGCATACTCTGCAATGTGGTCTTGATTCATTAGAGGCTTCCTGTAGAGCCCGCAGTTATAGGCTCAGTTATTCGAAGACATGCTTTGTTGAAAGAACAAAGTTTACCTGACCATGTTAAGGTAAAATTATTGGATGCTCCATTACAGCATGATACTTTGTTTGGTGTTAAGGCAGAAGAGGTGTTAAAGAAAATGGAGGATAAAGCAAAGTCAATGCAAACGGTGAAAGATTTCTTACAGGTTCAACCACCTAGATTTAGCAGAAACTGGCCTTCAAAAAATTGGTCCTTTCCAGTGCCGCAAAGAGGCAGATAGACGCCCAAGAGGCAGATCTCAGCCCCAAGGCTCCTACAGACCTAAACAATGGGGTGCTTCAGCCCCCAAAGGAGAAGACAAATCACAACCTTATAGGAATGTCACAATGACTTCCCTCTACAAATGCCAAGCTCTTGCCAGTTGACAGCACCCCTAGGGGGAAAGCTAGCACTTTTCTCAAAAAATTGGCATATGATCACCCAAGACCAATGGGTGCTGAATATTGTTTCTCAGGGGTACAGGTTCCACTTCTACACGCTTCCAAAACCAAAAGGTATGCCAAACCTGCCACAAAACCAATGGGCAGAGACACAAAAACAGATTGCGGCTCTTATGGATATGGGAGCTATTCAAAAAGTTCCACAGGAAGAACAGGGACAAGAATTTTACTCAAGACTTTTCTTAGTACCCAGAAAAGACAAAGCCTGGAGACCAATACTGGGACCTGTCCATCCTAAACACTTTCCTGGATATTCCAAAATTCAAAATGTTAACACTTCAACTTCTGCCCATGCTTGTCAAGGAGGCTTGGCTAGTTACTTTGGATCTCAAGGAGGCAGACCTGCACATCCTAATCAGACAATCATGCAGAAGATACCTCAGATTTATAGCAGGCTCAATGCATTTCCAATTCTCTGCACTGCCCTTTGGCTTATCTACTGCGCCCAGGGTCTTCACAAAATGCCTGGCACCAGTAATTGCATTTTGCAGACAAAGGAATTCAAATATATCCCTACTTGGACGATTGCCTTGTTCAAGCAGAGAGCAAGGACATTTTTCTAAAGCACCTGGCGTTTGTAAAAAGCTTGCTAATTTGCCTAGGGTACACAGTAAACGAAAAGAAATCAAAACTAGTGCCCTTTCAAGAGATAATATTCCTGGGTGCAAGCTTAAATACAACTAACCAGATGGCTTATCTTACACCAGACAAAGGCAACTGACTCATTACTTTCAAATGAAGGCAACAAAGACCCAGCTCCCTGCAAGAAAAAATCTGCAGGCCCTGGATTTCATGGCATCCTGCATTCTACTAATTCCATATGCAAAACTACATACGAGGAAACTACAATGGTATCTAAGAAGTGTTTGGACTCAGCATTGTCACAGCAAGGGGCAGCCTTTCACCTTGCCTACAGCCAGGCAGACCATAACGGATGCATCGGATTATGCCTGGGGAGCACATATGGCAGAAAAAATGTATTCAGGACACGTGGCCCAAGGAATAAATGCATCTTCACATCAGTCAAAAAGAGATGCTAGCTGTACAGAATGCCCTGACAGCCTTCAAGGACCTAATACATCCAGGACTACTATTAATAAAGATGGACAATACCACAGTTATGTGGTATATAAACAAGCAAGGGGGCACACATTCCTACCCCCATGCAGACAAACCATGACTTTGTGGAACACAGCACTGACCTACCAGGTACATCTGCAAGCACAATTCCTGCCAGGAGCAAAAAATACACTGGCAGACGAACTAAACAGAAATCTCATTGATCCCCATGAATGGAAGCTAAATCAACAAGTGTTCAACATAACAAAGGAATGGGGACGCCCAGACACGGATCTTTTTGCCTCCCCTCACAATTGCCAAATACAGAAATTTTGCACAAGGACTTATCACTCTCAAGCATGGAAAGTGGATGCTCTGTCATTCAGCTGGAAAGGCCTGACAGTCTATGCCTTCCCTCAGATGCCTCTTCTCACCAAGGTACTTCTAAAAGTTAGACAAGAGAGGCCAAAAATGATCCTGATTGTACCAGACTGGCCACGCCAGCACTGGTACCCAATCCTAAAGACTTTGTCCCAAGGCCCACCTTGGCCTCTACCTTAAATCCCGCATCTTCTGACACAACAGAACAATCAGATTCTGCACAATTAACTCAGAACCTTAAACCTGGCAGCATGGCAGGTAATGTAGCCACTCAGACAGCACCTCTCTCTAAAGCTGTTATGGATGTAATTTTGGAAGCCAGGAGGCCCAGCACTACGAAATCTTATGCAGAAAAATGGAAGAGATTATGTGCTTGGAACCAGGCTCAAGGGCTTGAACCACTGGTCCCTAATATACCTCAGATTTTGCAATACCTAACTGAGATGTTGGACAAAGGCCTATCTTTTTCATCTATTAAAATCCATGCTTCTGCCATTTCAGCTCATTACAATACGGATCTTCCTATTTTTTCACATCCTCTACTACGACAGTACCTCAGAGGGGCAAAGAATACAAGACCCCCTAGGAGAGCACCAGTACCTACTTTGGACCTCAATTTTGTTTTAGAAAAACTAACACTGCCCCCATTTGAACCAGCCAGCACAGCTGATCTAAAATTCTTGTCCTGGAAAACGGCTCTGCTCCTAGCAATAACTTCAGCAAGAAGAATCTCAGAGTTACAGGCATTGATCGCTGTGGAACCTTTCCTCATTTTTCATCAGGACAGGGTTTCTCTTAGGACAAACCCAACATTTTTGCCAAAAGTGGTCTCCGATGTGGCCTTAAACCAAACCATTCATTAACTACTTTCTACCCAAATCCCCAGAATAAAGGGGAAAGACTTCTGCACGCTTTGGATATACACAGGCAGCTACGATTTTACTTGGACAAAACAAAAGCTTTCAGAAAAACTGAGCAACTGTTTGTAGCGTATGCTGCAGGATCACAAGGAAAGCCTATTACAAAGCAGACAGTCTCCAAATGGATAGGACACTGCATCCGCTTCTGTTATGCACAACATGGCAAATCTGTGCCTAAGGGCATTAGGCCTCATTCTACCAGAGCAGCAGCCACTTCAGCAGCTTTCCTCAGAGGAGTACCAACCAAAGACATTTTAGAAGCTGCAACCTGGAGCTAAGTGCACACTTTTACCAAGCACTACCACCTACCTCTCTACTCCAAATCCAGAGCAGGCTTTGCCACTGCAGTTCTGCAGGGCTTGTTAGCCTCGCCAAATCCAATCTAGACCCAGCCACCCTACCTCAGCTTTGGGATTCTACCCAAGTGTAATGACTGCAACATTGAAACACGAACATAGTACAGTTGTGTACCTACCACAAATGTAGATGTTCGAATGTATTCACTGTTGCAGTCCGGGTTACCCACCCACCATCCCCCTTTTCTTTGCTGGGACCATTCTGTACTTCTCAATTCTATACAACCTATGTGGTGCATTTGCATGTAGATGAAGGAAATGTTTATAGTAATATATGCATGTTTTTTTGGCATATTTTTATCTTTTCAGCCTTCCTATCTGGGGGCACCTGACATCTGGGGCAAGAAAAACTGAAGAAAATGGCGTCTGTTGCAACTTTTATACCCCTGGTGCACTGACTGGGAAGAGGCGACAGCAACCAATGCCGGACCAACACTTTGGAACTCGGGCCGACTGTGGGTCGCCTGCCAGCAGGTTAACCCAAGTGTAATGACTGCAACAGTGAATACACTCGAACATCTGCATTTATGGTAGGTACACAACTGTACTTTCCCACTATCCCAATACAAAATTGGCAAATGGAGCCACACTAGCCCCCATTTGCCACTCCTGTAATTTGCTTGTTATTTTTATCAAGTATGAAATAGTTATGTTCTAAATCAGTTTCCGTTAAAGTGCAACAAGTGTAGATTTTGTCAGCTGAAAGAACAGAAATTAGTCAGATATTTCCTTAGTGCATCTGCACCCTCTTAATGAGGTATACAAGTAAAAAGGGAATTTATATCTATAGTAATAAAACTAATATTTTCATGTTTATATTCATAACTTATATCAAAGTATTTTAACTTAACTGAAAAATCCCAAGAGTCCCTTAAGTAAGACTCTAGTTGTTTGCACTGTAGGTTTAAAAATACTATGTAGAAATATTGCTATTCTGTCACAAATATTGTTAGGTGTTGATACAGTGGGATGAAAAGGAGTGTTGCTAACATTTTTGTGTAATTAAGTATCCCAAAAAGAATACCTACACTTGGATGTTCAATATTCATAAAATCTTGCATGTTATATGTGATGTAGCCATCATTAAAAGTTCATATCGATGGCTTATCGAAACATAACTTTTAATTGTATCATTTGTACTTCTAAATATTCATGTGTGTGTAACATATTTAGCCTCTCTTTGTATTTACATTCATTTCATTATAAGCAACTACCCTCCTTTATTGGCTGTCATAAACCAAAGTTTTTATCTTGCAGTTCATGTAATGCTTCTACTTCTCGATTAGTCATGTTGTAAAATTTTAATTCAGTTTTACACTGTAACACTTAAACAGTTTTTTTTTTTATTATTATCATCCATGTTTAAACCACACTATTAGAACGTTTGAAGAAGAATGTGAAAAAAATAAAAGTTAGTGTAAAATTGAGTTTAGATTTTACAACTTGACTGATCAAGAAGTAGAAGCATTACATGAACTGAAGTTGTTTATCTTGCAATTCATAAGAGCCGATTGGATTATTGTTTATCATTCATTTAGTGGCGTTCTCCAGTGGCTACAGTGGTGTTTTGGTTTTAATGTTCGCATGTATTACAAGCATATTATAGCCTCTCCTTTCTGTAGCTGAGAGAGAGAGAAAAAAGGTGATGGGGCTTTCAATGCTTTTTGTCTCCCAAACTAAAATTAACAAGGACATTCACCACAACTAGATTCCATTTCAGTCTGACCCACAGATACACACCAGAAGTTCCCATGTTCAATGCTGAATGAACCAAAACCTTCTAAACATGTTCATGGCTGCCAGCTAATGAACCAGTCACTGTCTTGGAGGAGATGACCAAGTATTGCCTTGATGCCAGTGATGTAATGCGATCACATACAGACATAAGTAAGAGAAGTTCCTGGCTACCTTCTGTGTAGAATGTTAAATGTTGAAAATGCCCAGCACAGGAATTTGGAAACTCCCACACAGCCCCAGGTCTTTGCTAGAGCATATTCAAAAAAGCTAAGGAAATGGAGGGCAAATATCAGGCAAACTCTTTCAGAGGAAAGTCCATTTTTGAGAGAGGAAAGTCCATTTTTGAGATGGCCTTCTGGTTCTCTTGGGTTGTGACTTTACCTCAAATATGAAGGGCTTGAATTTGTATCCATCCTGCAGTTGTCTTGGGGCACAGAGAGAGAGATGGGTACAAATCTGGCAACCACCTTGTGTGATCTGGGTGTACAGTACTGCCCTTCTTCCACTCAGTAAGCCAAATCATGCGTAAAGCTTGATGAAACCTGGAGAGCAGCCCATTCAGCCTCCTGGCCAAGACTTGTTAATAGCACTTTGTACTTGGCCACTCCTACCTCTACTGCAAGTCCAGCATGGTGATGGTGCACTGTCCGTTACTAATCTCACATTTCAAAGCCAAGAAAATGGAATATTGGTTATTGCTGATTAAAACACATCAGCTTTTAAGATGTATGACAGTTTGCATCCTTTTAATGGGAGTTTTGGCATTAAAAATTATCTTCACTGAATGCCTTAATTCCTTTAATTATTGACACTTATGCTTGTGATGACTGCTGCACTTATTGCCTGATGTGCACAGCCATGTTGGATGTTATGAGCGACAAGCCTCTGTTAAGTAAAATGGTCTTTCCATACTGGGCCTAACTTGCATATACATTTAATCTACAGTATATTTTACTGTATTTGCCAGATGTAGTTTCAGAGCAAGTGTAATGAAATCTTGAAATTGTTATGGATATTTATTTGAGCACGCATGGAGGATTTAGAAGGCTACTCAAGAAAACTGTCTGCTGCTAAATTGGTGTACAAACATGTGTACAATTGAATTCACTAACAAAATAGCATCAGTGGGCTGGTAGAACTGTCTGATAGATACAGGTTGCCCAAAATCAGCTGTCATTGCCATGTCTTCCAGCTATGCTTCTTGTCCTATCTTTCTGCTGTCCCATGCTCCACTAAATTAGTCTTTTGACTTATAATCTTAGGTTTTGTCTTAAAAAGTTATTCAGAAGCTCCAGAACAGCTCTTTTCCCCCTGTAGGATCCACCCAGTGTTTTCCCCTTCCTTTTGGTTAACTCTTCATGATGAGAGCCAAGCTCACTGACCAGGGTCGTAGCCCTAAAAAGCCTAATCATTCTCCTCATGTGAGTGTCTGGTGCTGTGGCGCAGTTCAGTTTACTGATGCTGCTTACTACTGTCTCTCCCTCTCGGTAGTTTGCATGCTGTGTAAGTGCTGCCTTGTCCGAAGATGCATGCATGCTACCTCACATGCAGTGTCTCCTGCTTAAGCAATGCACTGCTAAGCAGTGTGGATGTTATAGGCTCATTGTTGCACACAGTACACCTTGTCCTTTATATACTGCTATTGCAGCAAGTTGGAACATCTCCCACCCATTGGATAGGCAAGCTGACATCAGCTGCTCACCAACATCCTTCCCTGCACAATCTTGCTGACTGCCATGCCACTAATCAAAGAGGGGATTCAGAGTGTAATAGAGCTTTATTCCTTTATACATCTGGTTAGGCATCCCCCACAATTTTTTTGCACGTAATTCCATCAAACTCGAATGATCTAATTTATTGATGCTCATCCTTCCTTTTAGCTGCATATCCAGACAATAGCCTTGAGACCTGCTTAAAAAAGTTGTGCATTTTAAAATTCTCATTGTTTTTTGGCCTTTCATATTTAAAGTGTATTGGTCATATTCTGTGGCAAATAAAAGTTCCAAACTCTTAGTTGGGTCTAATTTCTTTATATTTAATGCTAGATTATGCTGTTTTTATACAGAAAGTGTATTTTTGCATTTTATTTTATCTATAAGGGCAGGCCCTGAATTTTTTCTTGGACCTGAAAAACTCCTATCACATCATGAAAGACTGAACCCATAGTGCCTCACTACCTAAATTAAAACATAGACTGCTGTATTTGCTTGGTAAATGTCTCGGTAGGCGTTTCTTTCTTTCAAGAAAAACTAGTTAACTGAGTATTGCAGCTTAACACCTTATCTTGCAGAGTAACAAGTAATGATGTAGTGACACCAAAATGTAAGTAGGCTGAAAGGGGTTATTTGTTCTTGCCCACAATGCATAGCAATTCATGCAAGTCGACCACTGTCTGCCGTGACATATTTTGAGTGTGGCTGTAGAAAAGAACTGAGTAAACAATAAAAGTATAGAAAAGTAGTATAATCACTTTTTTTTGGAAAATCACTTGCACCAGTAACAATAGGAGTATAAGGTGAAGTGAATGTGAAAGCAGGATGCTTCAGAACCTGGCCAATGAACTTTAAGGTAGTTGAATTTTTATAGTATTTCATTTGCTAGGTTTGCAACATTCCATGCTAATAAGGAGAAGAATAAAACTGAGTGTGAAGGGTTATTTTTTTTCCTTTTTACACCATACAGCTAACATCTTTATCCTGTACTTTTAGATTGACATTGAGGCTTTGTCTAAAAAAAGCAGTTGCAGTGTCCGACAAGTTGAGAGATGGTTTCGTAGAAGACGCAACCAAGATAGACCAAGCATGCTCAAAAAGTTCCGAGAAGCCAGGTAAGGAACATATGGGAAGGACAGTATGCAGGTCATAGTGTTTTGACACCATTTCAGGCATTTCAGTCATGTAATTGGTATGATTTAGCATTGATTGCGTAGCTTCAGCATGTACTCTGTCAGGCTCGAACACTACTTATGAGATTTTCACAGTTTCTTTAAGACACTCATTTTCCATTGCTTGATACAAGAGTGCAGTAGGTTTTGCTGTGTTTGCTTTTCAATGGAATGTGAAATATTAATACACAGAACAAACTGGAATATTGAGCTTATGCCATTTTTGTTGGAAAAAAATCAAAAGAAAAATTTGACCCTGAATGAAATTATCCTATGCACTTGATAAAATGGGTAATGTTATGAGCACATATGGTCAGAATATCCAACTACTGGAGGCAGCCATTTAAATCTGCACATTTTATTTGACTTTTATGTATGTTTAATACTTTTTTACAGCTGTAGAAGTGTTCATACTGTGATTTTTTTTAAATGAGTTATTTCACATTAACATTAGATAAGATTCATTTAACAGCTTAACTACACCACAATTTAGGTGTGGATGCACCACATGAAGTTAAGTTGGTTATGGATGCATGGTTATAGCTGATGTTGCTTTATGCAGGTATTCCTGAATTTTATTTGGTTGTACTTCACATTTGGTCTGCGAGCCCAAGGTTGAATTGTTGGTTAGATGTCATGTGAGCTATACCAGCTACAGTGTTTTTTTTTTTTTTTTAATTTCTCCAAGACTTTTGGGTTTTGATACCATGACAGGAATGGACCCCATTCCCAAGTCAATGATTGAAATTAGTATTATTTCAATCTTTGGCCAAAAGTGCTCTTTGCAGCACCCACAATGTACACAGAATTAATGACTCCTGCAGTTCATACAGAGTCATGTATAGGTCACTTATTTAAATACAGCTGTAATTTATTTTTTATGAATCCCATTGCTCCTGCTATATTGGAACTGTCTGGGTATGATCCTTCCACATTGATGATCTCCGTGTTTCACTGTTGCAGTCATCACCTGTGGGTTATCCCTGCTGTGGTAGCCCTTAGACGGCCCGAATAGCAGAGTCAGTGTTTTTCTACGTCAGCTGCAGTCAACTGTAGTCTGAAGTCAGGGCATCAGTGCTATAAAGCAAGGCAGCCGACGTCATTACATTAGTCTTTCTTGCTGTGGAGCCCGTAGCAGAAGCAGTTCACACGAGTGTCGGTCGGTTGCTACCAGAGTTCGAATTTCAGCTGAAAATGTCTAAAGCTAAGTACCCCGTTGGGGACCCTTTTTTCTTGCACTAACCAATGTCCGAAAAAGTTAAGTTTCTCGCCTCTGGAAAGTAGATCCCACACAGAGACTTCCATTCATACTGCATCACTTGTTTAGGTCCCGACCATGATGTCCCCTGTTGCCAGTTCTGTGCCCCCCTAATGCGAGAGCCGTTTTCCGTAGAGCTCTTTTCATAGACAGTTTTTTTCATGTTCCATCTTTGCATTCCAATATGGCATCTGTCAGCAAACAGTCCATGGACATTGCGAAAAAACGCAGAGATAAAGACAGAGACAGACCACACAAGGCTAAGCCTTCCGACGATGCTACTGCTAAGCAGGTCGTCAGTTCTCCGGAATTCAGTAGGCACTTTTGCGGCCCTGGAGGCCCGATCGATATCTACTCAGGCCTCTACCAAGACTCTTTCGAAGTCTGGTATGTCACAGAAATCTTTGTCTTCCGAGCCTTTGGCTGTCTCTGCCTCTGTTGGGTCCGGAACCACGACGCAGGCACCAGCTTCTGAGGCCTTTCGTACTACTGAATCTAGACAAAAAAGTCTTCCCATCTGACTACCGTTTCTCTCAGATTGACAGGTTCTCTCAGGCTTAGAAGCCGGGCTACTCCTATAAAATCTGCTTCTAACCACCATCTTGCTCATGCTCCACCACCCCCCACCTCCCCAAGCACAAAAGCTTAAAATGGTGGAAGATCTCCTCTCCCTTATCCGGGGTAGTCAAGCCACAACTTCTAAAAGGAAAAGGCACACTTCCCCAGAAATTGACAGAACATGATTTTGGGAATCTGATTATTCAGATTTTGAAGAGGAACAGCAACCTCTGACTGCTTGTGAGGATTCAGATGCAGAGGAGTCCATTTGTTCTGCCTCCCCACCAGAAGACCTTTCCTTTGGGGGAACCCTTCACACCCTTGGGTAATATTTCCAATGGGAATCTCAGGACTTCTACCAGTCTAAGAAAAAACTTGGAGAGTTTCGTGACCTGCCCCAATACAGATCCCTGGCCATCCCCCCTATTTTAGAAGTGGTGGATGATTTCCATGAATCCAGCTTATCCCCTGATGTCCTCCCACCTGCTCCCAGTAAACTCGACTGGTATTACAGGGTACTGGATTCTCATAATTACTTGTACAGAAATCCTGCTGCAGACCCACAGGTCATTACTCAGGGACCTAAAAGAGCGAAGTGTAGTTCCACCAAGAATCCTATTCCTTCTGACAGGGACTCCAGAGCTCTGGGCAGATGGGGTAGAAAAGTGTACACCTCTGCAACTTTAGCTATCACAGCACTCAGTTGTCAGTTCCATATGTTAAAATATCAGCAACACACTTTGGAACTATTAAAACAAAAGATTTCTACCTTTCTTGACCGTACCAATTCAAGAGAGTTAGATTTTTTTTCTATGCTCTACTTGTCAAGTCGCCACTCATTACATTGTGGATATGATGCCCTAGATGCCTCTAGCAAGGCAGCAGTGACATGATCTATCATTAGAAGACATGCATGGCTGAAGGAACAACTTCTCCCTGATCATGTCAAGTCTAAACATATTGATGCACCCCTAGATAGGGAGTGCTTTTATGGAGTAAAAGCAGAAGAGGTGCTTAAAAAGATGGAAGACAAATGAAAATCTATGCAAACAGTAAAGGATTTCTTTCAGGTTCAACCTTCCAGGCTCAGCAGGAGCTTTCCCTCTTAGCACTGGTCATTCCCTGCACCTAGCAGACAGGGCCAAGGTAAGCCCCGCAGGGACAAGACCATCCAGCCCCCTATCCCAGAGCCAGCAGAGAAGCAAACAATGGACCACTTCAGCCCCAAAGGCAAGGAGTTCTAAGCAACCCTTCTATGGCAAAAACTCACAATGACTCCCCCCTCCCTCTGTCCTCCCTTCACTCATCAAAAACTAGGAGGAAGGCTCTCCCTCTTCAAAGAAAATTGGCTTTCTGTAACAGAAGGGCCAGTGGGTCTTAAAGATAATTTTTCAAGGATACAAATTCTTTCATTGAACTAATTACAAGGCTTTCTTTAGTTATGTTAGGAACCTGGGTGGGAATTCCCAGATATGCTCAGAATTAGTCCAAAATGACAAAAAAAAATACACCGAACCCACAGACATTGCCAACATCCTAGCTGACAGGTTCAGCGCAAACCCCCCCCACCAAAAGGGCAAATATTTATCCCAGCAGAGTGCTGCCCCCCTGACATCTCAGATGCTCAGGTAAGAGCTGCCCTCTCCAAAGCAGAAAACACAGCATCAATGGGACCAGACGGTATCCCGGGCTGCGTCCTACATGAACTCCAAGAAGAGCTAAACCCAAACATAAAACTACTGTTCAGTCTCAGCCTTACTACAGGATATGTACCCAAAGAGTGGCGTACAGCAACAGTGGTCCCTCTCCACAAAGGTGGTGCCTCAACGGATCCTGGAAACTTTCGCCCCATAAGCCTGACTAGCTTGGTCTGCAAAGCTATGGAAAGGATCAATCATGGACCTCATAAATAAAGATATTGGGGACCTACAGACACTGGATCCTACCCAGTTCGGCTTTAAGGGCAGATCCTGCTTCTTAAACCTGGTTGATTTCTTTGAAAAAGTCACCAAGGCCATTGACGAGGGGAAGGTGGTCCACACAGCCTACCTGGACCTCGCAAAAGCCTTCGATACAATACCCCACTCTGGCATTATAGAGAAGCTCACCAGCTTAAATATAAACCCCTATGTCACTAGATGGGTTGCAAACTGGCTGAAGGACAGAACCCCCATAGTTAGAATTGCTGGAGCCATGTCAGACTCCAAACCAGTTACAAGTGGCGCCCCCCAAGGCTCAGTCCTGGGACCTCTCTTGTTCGGTATATATTTCTCGAAGGTACAGGCCAACACGGAAGGGCTGTGGCTGACTAAGTTCACAGATGACTGCAAACTGGGCGCCATAATAGACTCTCCAGCCGACACAAGCATCCTCCAAAAGGGCCTCATAGAAACAGACAACTAGTGCCAGAGCCATGGCCTCAAGCTAAACGCCAAAAAGTGTATAGTCATCCCCTTTGGCAAAAACAAAGTGCCCACAAATTACCACATAGGTGGTAATTCATTAAGTACAGAAGTAATTAGGGACCTGGGGACCCAAGTTGATAGCAATCTCTCATTTGACAACCACGTGGCCAAAGTGGTTAGAAAAACATTTTATATAGCCCACCTAATCATGAAGGGATTCACATCTAGATCAGGGAGGTCATCGTGCCTCTTTACTCATCCCTCATCAGGCTCATAATTGAGTACAATGCCCCTTTTGGGATGTACCTTACCAGACACCTGCAGCAACTGGAAATACCCCAAAAGTACCTCACCAAGAGGATCTTAGGGCTCAAACAGATGCCATATGCTGCCCGGTTAAAGAAACTCCAGCTCTACTCAGTGGCATACCGCCTGCTCAGAGGCGATCTGTGCCTGACGTATAAAGCCATGTCCAACCCGGAATTAATGGACATGCTGCACCTCAAAAAATCCAAATCCCATCAAGCTACGTGCTCGAGAGACTTAAACCTCAGCACTGAAATAAATAGGACATGCTGGAGGGACAGAGTCATAACCCAGAGGCTCCCTTCACTCTGGAATAAAATCCCAGTCCAGGTTAGGCAGAGTCCCTCATTGACTCTCTTCAAGAGGAAACTTGAGTGGATGGGAAATCGTAGGTTTATCCCGGGTATCACTTCTGTGTCACTGTTAGACAGAGGCACAGTGTACTAACCTCGAAAATGGGCATAGCAAAATTAATGTAAAATGGGTGGCAAAAGCCAAACACTCTGGCTAGGCTTATAAGTGCCCTAGGGCAGATAGCCTAGTATGAACCTATGAACAGGGTACCCAGACTTACCTCCAAGTCAGTGGGCAGAGGCATTTAAACCGGTCCAAACCTTCGTATCCCAGGGGGCAGTAGAATCTGCTCCCTCAGATCAAACAGGGAGAGGTTAATTCTAGACTATTCCTTGTTCCCAGAAAAAGAGGGCACTTTGCGCCCCATCCTGGATCTATCCATTCTGAACACCTCCCTGGTGGTCCACAGATTCAAATTGCTAACAAAAAATGCCTGGCTAGTGACCCTAGACCTAAAAGATGCCTACCTCCACATCCCCATAAGAGTCCTGCAGGAAAGTCCTGCGCTTCATAGCAGGATCACAACACTTGGAGTTCTCTGTGCTGCCCTTTGGCTTATTTACTGCACCCAGAGTATTCACCAAATGCTTAGCCCCGGCCATAGCATTTTGCAAACAGGGAAATATGCAGATTTACCCTTACCTGGATGACTGCCTTATTCAGGCAGGAGTGCAGAGAAAAGCTGCTCCAGGACCTTTTCTTTGTCAAATCCATCCTAACCTCCCTAAGGTTCACCATCAACGAGAAGAAATCAAAGTAAACTCCATCCAGGAAGATCATTTTCTTGGAAGCTCTGCTAGACACAACATCCCAAATGGCCTTCCTATCCCGAGAAAACCAGAGCTTCCTGCCTCTCTACTTTACCCAACTGGCTTAGAGAAGTCACCTGCCCGCAAGGAAGTTCCTGCAAGCCCTGGGATACATGGCATCTTGCATCCTTCTAATTCCTCTGGCCAGGCTTCACATGAGAAAACTTCAGTGGTATCCAAAGAACGTTTGGTGCCAGCACTCTGTAGAGACCCTTGTCCCTCTGATCCCATGTATAAGGGGCGAGTTTCTCTGGTGGGCAGAAGCTTATGCAAAGAACAAGCGTCTTCCCTTCATCCACCGCCAGACCATCACCACCGATGCCTCAGACATTGCTTGGGGTGCTCACCTAGCAGGCAGGTGCACCCAAGGTCTTTGGGATGCCCAGCACCTTCACTTGCACATCAATCAGAAAGAAGTTATGGCAGTACAAAAGACTCTGATATCCTTCAAACCCCATCTCAGGCCAGGAGTTCTCCGCATAAAAACAGACACCACAGTAATGTGGTATATCAACAAACGGGGGGACCCAGTCTTACCCTCTGTGCAGGCCAGCCATGAGCCTCTGGCTGACAGCCAACCTCCATGGGTCTACACCTAATTGCCCAATACCTACTAGGGGTCAACACCCTGGCGGACCACCTAAGCAGAAATTTACTGGACCTCCATGAATGGCAGCTCCACAGAGAAATCTTTCTGCAAATCACTTCAGAGTGGAGGACTCTGAAGGTGGATCTCTTTCCCTCGCATCTCAACCACCAGCTGCAAAAAGATCTGTACCAGAGAGAATCACCTAGCGTGGAAGGCAGATGCCTTGACCTTTCCCTGGAACTCCATCTTTGTGTACGCATTCCCTCCTTTGCCCCTAATTCCCAAGGTACTAATCAGAATGAAGGAGGAGAGACCAAAGGCCATCCTCATTGCCCCAGATTGGCCCAGACAGCATTGGTACCCCTTAGTGCAGCCTGACCGTACAGCTCCCCAACCAGGTTCCCCTGATCTCAGACCTCTTGATGCAGGTGAGGCTGAAGATACTGCACCTACACTTGCAGACTCTGTCTTTCAGCATGGCTTATACCTTAAAAGATAGCAAGGAGTCCCTGTTAAGCAAACTGGTCCTAGACATTCTCAGAGGCCAGAAGGCCCAGCACGAGAAAATCTTGCACAGCGAAATGGAAACTATTCTGCTCCTGGAGCCAGTCCAGAGAGGCCAGTACCCCTCTCATCCTTACATACCTCTTATCTCGGATTACTTAGCCGAGTTGCTCAAAAGTGGCCTCTCCTTCTCTTCTGTTAAAATCCATGCCTCATCCATTTCTGCTCATTACAATTCAAACCTTACCCCTCTTCTCTGATCCTCTCATCCTTTGATTAAACAATTCCTCAGAGGGGCTTCTAATATCAGACCTCCCAGAAGGTCTTCCACTCCAACCTGGGACCTGAAATACGTTTTAGAAAAACTAACCATGTGAAGTTGTTCGATCTCGCCCTTTGTTCTTACGCACGGGTTCGGAACCGATCCCTTGGCTCCGAGTCAGCCACATTCCAAGCTCTGCGTCTGAGAAGCTCGAGGCACAGTCCCTGTCCCATGATCCCCTGCTGCTTAACCCTCAGATCTAGCTTGCTGCTGCAACAGGTCTCGTCGTCGAGTGAGAGCTCGAGCCTTATATATATATATATTATATATTATATATATATATAATATATATATATATATATATATATATATATATATATATATATATATATACTTTCCTAAAATAGAGTTGTTAAAGTTTATTATTAGGATTAGCATATTATTAGTATTTGTGTGTGTGTGTTTTAAATTAGTTTAAATTAGTGTTAGCGTATTGTGGGAGCGGCTGCTCCTAGGCCTTAGGCCAATTTTTTTATTCTGTCAGGGCTCTCAGATTTTTTACTAGTAATCCCTTTTTTCTCCAGTTAACCGGTAGTTATTATAGTAGCTGTGTGTGTGTTAGTAGCAGTTTTGTGTAGTTTTATACATATAGTTGTATTTACTATTTTATGCTTAAAATGTTGGAAAAAGCCAAATCTGGCTTTAAACGTTGCCAGTGTGGACAGAAAATGTCCTTAACTGATAACCATGTTTCCTGTGTCTACTGTCGGGCCCTCTCCATCTTCAGGAGGATTGCTCCATCTGCCACTCGTTTAGTGGCAGAGTGATGATGGAGAGACGCAGGAAACTGGTTGAGAGAGGTCTCCTGAAGCCGGAGTTTCAGAAGGCATTGGAAAAGGCAGACCAATCATCGAAGTCTTCAAAGGGGTCGAAGTCTTCGAAGGCATCTGAGCCCAGGTCATCTGCTCAAAGTACCTCTTCTAAGATTAGGTTGCTGGCTCCACAGACCTTGGAGCCGAGCACCGAGATGCTGCCTCGAGTCGAGGTTCAGGTCTTGGAGCCAGCGTCAGAGGTTCCCTTTCATCGATCCTTCACTCGGTGACCTCTTCGGCCCCTTCGACCCGTTCCTCCAGGCCGTCTGACACCGATGTGGATAGAGTGGTGCAGAAACCGATGGAGAACACTGCCTTATCCAAACGAATTGCAGATGTCCTTCAAGAATGCAACTGCAGTCATAACATATGGATTGTCCTGCCTCAGGCAGCCCTCGGTCGGCCGGATTCCAAAGTCTGGGTCCGACGTCGGCTGATGTCACATTTCTCTCCGATGTCAGAGCGGCTGGAGTATATAAGCATCAGCCGACACCATTTTCTTCGGTCTTTCTTGCCGCGCGGTGCCCGAAGCAGAAGCAGTTCGCAAGTGCCGATCGGTCAGCTCCTGTATTCTTCGAATCCGAAGTCATCAGAAAAGCTAAGTACCCCGTTGGGGACCTTTTCTTGCCTTAGCCGATGTCAGAAATTACTGAAAAAGTTAACAATTGTCTTTCTTGTGGTAAACAAATACCTCATAAGGATTTCCACTCTTACTGTCTTCCTTGCCTTGGCCCAGACCACGACGTCTCTGCCTGTGTCGCCTGTGCTCGTTTCAATAAGCGCACTCTCAGGCGCCGGGCGGAGTTCGCCGAAGACTTTTTCGGCGAAAAATTTGCTTATACAATGCCATCGGAACTTCCGACATCGCAAACTCCCAAGAAACGAAAAGACCGGGACCGACATCCTCGGCCCGTGTCTACCACCGACTCCACGCCAAAACCTACCAGGAGTGCCCAGGTTCCCCCTGAGACGGTTATTCCACCGCTCCGAACCGAAGACACCGCATTATCAACGACTGCGATACTGGATACCACTCCGCCAGTTATAGATTTTCCTCCGGATACTGAAACCGAGGAAATGCCCGAGACCATTGCTGTAGATAAGGTCATTCCTGCACGTGGAGCTGCCAGGCCTCTATGGCCATGTCTATTAAGGCCTACACTCGGGCTAAGGCAGCCAGCAAGACCAAGCACCTTACAGCTAAAGCCTTACCTCAGCCTACTCCTGAGACACAAATCATGTCTATGGCCGCAGACTTAATTTCCATGATTAGAGGTTCACAGGCCCATCCTGAGAGAGGATCCCAGCCTCCTTCTGATAAGAGGCCCCGGGTTGAACCCTCTGACCCTATCCCTTCAGATGAAGATTCTGAGGACTCTGTCCACTCCGATAGCCAGGAAGAGCTCTTCCAGACCTATGAGGACTCGGATGCAGAGGATTCCATCCTCGGCCTCCCTCCTGAGGATATTTCTTTTGGGGAAGTTCTGCATACCATGAGGGAACATTTCAAGTGGCAAGGCCAGGAATATTCTGATTCCAGAAAGCGCCTTCGAACCTTCCTTAAAAAGCCCCAGCACAGGCCCTTAGCTATTCCTCCTGTGCTTGATGTTTTGGATGATCTATATTCTGACTCCAGTGTTACCCCTGATTCTCTTCCTCCTGCTCCAGCCAAGCCAGACAGATATTACAGGGTCCCAGAAACACATTCCCATTTATTCAGGGCCCATACTGTTGATTTAGAAACTGTTTCTCAGGGACCTAAAGGTGTTTCAACTTCCACTTCTAAAAATCCCTTGCCTTCCAACAGGGAAGCTAGGTCATTAGAGAGATGGGGGAAAAAGGTCTACACCTCCACTACTTTATCTATGAGAGCTTTGAATTGCCTCTTTCACATGTTACAATATCAGGATTACCTGTTAGATGATTTACAGAAAACATTGGCCTCTCCTGATCCTTTAGACAGGAAGTCTTTGCAGGAAGCTGTACATAATTCTCAGCAAGTCAGCAATCACTTTCTGCAGTGTGGATATGATGCATTGGAAGCTTCATGTAGGGCAGCTATGACAGGGGCAGTCATTCGTAGACATGCATGGTTAAGAGAACAACCTCTACCAGATCATGTTAAGGCAAAACTTCTGGATGCACCCTTGGAAAAGAACAAGCTTTTTGGTGCTAATGCTAAAGATGTGTTAAAGTCCATCGAGGAAAAAGCAAAATCAGTTCAGACGGTCAAAGATTTCCTCCAGGTTCAGCCCCCCAGATTCAGCAGGAATTGGCCTTCAAAAAACTGGTCCTTTCCTAATCCTGAAAAATTTCAAAGGGGTAAAAACAGGCGTGGCCGAGGAAGAGGACAATACAGAGGTCCTTACAGGGGACGACAATGGCAGCCAGCAAACCAAAGAAGTGACACAGGGGTCTCCCCTGCCCCACAGGCACAATCTCAATGACTTTCCTCTACGTCCGCCGACCAAGGAGCAAATAGAAGCTCCCTTGGACGGAAAATTATCTCTGTTTTCAGACAATTGGCACAGATTGACAAAGGACAAATGGATTTTGGACATTATAGACCAAGGTTACAGGTTACATTTTCATACCTTACCAAGAAAACAAGGCATGCCAAACCTACCACAAAACCAGAGGGCAGAGGCTATCAAGCAAATTTCTCTGCTTGCTCAGATCAAAGCAATAGAAAGAGTTCCACAACAAGAACAAGGCCAGGAGTTTTACTCAAGACTGTTCCTTGTTCCAAGAAAAGAAACTCAATGGAGACCAATACTGGATTTGTCCGCATTAAACACTTTTCTCATAGTACCAAAGTTCAAAATGCTGACTCTACAGCAACTCCTTCCCATGCTGGGCAAGGGGTCTTGGCTGATTACTCTGGACCTCAAGGAGGCATACCTACATGTCCCTATCAGACACAGCTGCAGAAGATACCTCCGATTTCTTGCAGGGCCAGAGCATTATCAATTCTCAGCATTGCCATTTGGCTTATCTACTGCGCCCAGAGTATTCACAAAATGCCTGGCTTCAGTAATTGCTCATTTCAGGCTCCAGGGGATCCAAATTTACCCGTACCTGGACGACTGCCTCATACAAGCGGACGATAAATTGATGTTGACAAAAAACTTGAACTATGTCATACAATTACATCAGGCTCTGGGATGCACGTCAACTTCCAAAAGTCAAGACTTCAACCATCCCAGCAAATAACCTTCTTAGGAGCCAATCTAGACACAGCCTCTCAAATGGCTTACCTGACAGAAGACAAGCAAGAGAAGTTAACTCATTATTTCAAAGGTTTGGCAAAACTCACCCAGATGACTGCAAGGAGATTCCTACAGGCCCTGGGTTACATGGCATCCTGCATTCTCCTGGTTCCATTAGCAAGACTACACATGAGAAAGCTTCAATGGTACCTAAAAAGCCTATGGTCTCAGCACAGCAACAACTTAGAGACAACCATACCGCTCATTCCATGCCTACAAAAGGAATTCCTATGGTGGGCCTCGGTAAGCCAGGCAAACACAGGAATGTCATTCAAAAAACCTCAGATAACACAGACCATGACCACAGACGCCTCAGACCTTGGATGGGGGGTGCACATGGAAGGCAGATGTATACAAGGACAATGGTCTCCAAAGGAAACACATCTGCATATAAGCCAAAAGGAAATGCTGGTAGTAATGCATGCCATCGAGGCCTTTCGACAACAACTTCAGCAAGGCCATTTACTGATACGGACAGACAACACCACTGTGATGTGGTATATAAACAAGCAAGGGGGCACCCATTCTTACCCCCTTTGCAGACTGACAATGAATCTTTGGGAGAAATCACTGAGCCTAAACATACAGTTACAATCCCAGTTTGTTCCAGGCAAAGACAATGTGCTGGCGGACAGCCTAAGCAGGAATTTCATAGATCCACACGAGTGGAGGTTACACCCGAAGATCTTCACACAACTCACCTCAACATGGGGCAGGCCAGAAGTAGACCTATTTGCCTCTCACCTCAACCATCATCTACAAAAATTCTGTTCAAGGACATACCATCCACAAGCTTGGAAAATAGATGCTCTTTCATTCAACTGGAACTTCCTAAAAATCTATGCATTCCCACCTCTGCCACTGATGACCACAGTATTACTAAAGATCAAAGCAGAGGGACCCAAGGGGATCCTAATAGCTCCAGACTGGCCAAGACAACACTGGTACCCACTACTACGGAGCATATGTCACAACAAGAAGTGGGCCCTTCCCTAATGGCCCCTACTTTTAACTCAACACAACTTCAAAACAGTGCATCCAAACCTTCAGACACTGCAGCTAACAGCCTGGGAGATCCCATGAATAACTTCAATCTATCTCTCTCCAAGGAAGTTCAGCGGATATTAACAGAAGCTCGCAGACCATCCACCAGAAAGGTTTACTTAGCAAAATGGAAGAGATTCAGCATTTGGAATACCAGCCAGGGACATGATGCATCATTATTGAACATCCCACTCATCCTAGAATATTTGGCAGATATGCTACAGAATGGACTCTCATATTCTTCCATAAAGATACATGCTTCAGCTATTTCAGCTAGATATAACACTGATCTGCCTGTGTTTAAACATCCTTTGCTAAGGCAATTCCTCAGGGGAATCGAGAACATTAAGCCACCAAGAAAGGCTCCAGTGCCAGCTTGGGACCTCAACTTTGTCCTAGAAAAACTGACTCTACCTCCGTTTGAGCCAGCAGCTTCAGTGGACTTACAATTTCTCTCATGGAAGACAGCTTTCCTGTTGGCAATTACCTCAGTAAGAAGGGTTTCGGAACTACAGGCCCTAATGGCAATGCCACCGTTCATAATCTTTCACCGAGACAGGGTCTCCTTAAGAACCAACCCTACTTTTATGCCAAAGGTGGTATCTAGGGTTTCTTTAAATCAAGCTATTCATCTGCCTGCTTTCTTCCCCAATCCTGAGAACAAAGGGGAAAGACTGTTACATACCTTGGACATTCACAGACAACTTCGCAGAACCAAGACCAGTAGGAAGTCTGATCAGCTTTTTGTAGCTTACGCCCCTGGAGTACAAGGAAAAGCAATTTCCAAACAGACAATTTCAAAATGGATTGGACATTGCATCAGATTTTGTTATTCCTTCCATGGGAAGATTGTTCCAGCCAATGTCAGACCACACTCCACCAGAGCTACAGCCACCTCTACAGCATTCTTAAGAGGGGTGCCTACAAAGGACATTCTAGAAGCTGCTACATGGAGCTCCGTGCATACATTCTCCAAACACTACAATCTCCCTCTATACTCCAGATCCAGAGCAGGCTTTGCTTCGGCAGTCCTGCAGGGTTTGATTGCCACACCATCTCTTTCCTAGAGCATTCCTCCTTCCCCAGCTAAGCTATGGTATTCTACCCA
Source organism: Protopterus annectens (assembly GCF_019279795.1). NCBI lineage: Eukaryota > Metazoa > Chordata > Ceratodontiformes > Protopteridae > Protopterus > Protopterus annectens. The sequence continues at coordinate 530,371,764 of NC_056741.1, forward strand.
TATGTTATGACTGCAGTTGCATTCTTGAAGGACATAGTACAGTTTTGTACCTACCATAAATGTAGATGTCCGATAGATATGCAACTGCAGTCGGATTTTCCCTCCCTCCATACCCCTCTATGCCTTGGGTCCACTCCTATCCCTGTTTCTCTTAGCTGGGGATATCTGTTATGGTGTATCTGTTTATTGCTTACTTATTTATCTGGAATCCTGTTTTCCAATTTGATTACAGCCTTCCTTGGAGGGCACCTGGCATCTGGGGCAAGAAACACTGAAGAAAATGGCGTCGGCTGATGCTTATATACTCCAGCCGCTCTGACGTCTGAGAGAAATGCGACATCAGCCGACGTCGGACCCAGACTTTGGAATCCGGCCGACCGAGGGCTGCCTGAGGCAGGACAACCCATATGTTATGACTGCAGTTGCATATCTATCGGACATCTACATTTATGGTAGGTACAAAACTGTACTTTTCGTCCCAGTTGGTTTCGAAACTTGAGGCCCTTCCTGTCCCATCTTTTGATCCTCCTCCGAGACCCGTCGAGTCATCTGAGCCGGGAGTCGAGGATCCCCTGACAACCCCCCGGGACTGAGGCCTTCATTAGTGTTTTCAGCTCCACTGACCTCGACACCCTCGGCACCCATCGAGGGGTCTCTGAGCCGACAGTCTCTCATCTGTTCTGGGGGGGAGAGTCTAACAGAAGTTTCGGTTCAGACTCTTCCCCTCAGTGCCTCGGTGCAGGTTAGTTCAGCTCCGTCCTGTGGATCGGAGCCCGTGGTTCTGGGCCCGGGGAGACTACTGTCTTCGGAACCGGTGGAACCCTTGGCCCGGGTCTCCGGTGCCTTCGAGGCCATGAGGAAGGTCTTGTCTGGTAAGACTTTCCACATCGTCAGATTCTTCTCCCTCCCCGAAAGGTCCATGTTCTGTCTCTGCACCACTGGTTCCCACCAAGCGTAGAGACCCAAAGCCTCAGTCAACCCCAGAGGGTGAACCCTGCTCCTTGGAAGCTTCACCAGATGTCCCCTCTGATGATGTCCCGAGGAAGAGATTGTTCAAGAGGAGGCACCTTGATTCCCCACAGGAATCGTTGACATCAGATACAGACTTGGATGAGTCAGAGGGGTCCCCACGGTCCCCCTCTGAGGATGTCTCATTTGCCGACATCCTTGAAATTCTCAGAGGGGTGACTGGCAGTCCCTTGCCCCCACTGAGGACAAGTCGGAGTTACTGAAGGCTTTTGGGGCTCAACTGTCCACCTCTGGGGTAACTCCGCCCTTAGAGTTAATGGATTTAATAGCTCGAAGGGCGTGGGAGTCCCCTGACACAATGGAACCAGTCCCTCTGAGGCCCAATAAGTACATCACTGCCCCCCAGGATAAGGCATACCTCACCAAGGGAGTCCCAGTTGATGCTATGGTGGCAGCGGCCACCAAGAAAGAAATGTCTGAAGCATCCTCCTAACAAGGACTCCAGGATGATGGACAGGTATGGGAAGCGCATTTTTTTAGTTCAGCGACTTTTTCCATGCGATCGCTTAACTACCTCACTCATTTTACCCATCTTCAGAGTGATCTCCTCAAGGAGTTGGGAGATGCTCTTCAGGGTACCACAGATGCTGCGGTCTCAGACAAGGTGACAGCACAGCTCAATACCCTAAACTCTATCGTCAACTCGTCCATGCGGCTCATTTCCTATGCAGCTGAAGGATCGAGTAGGGCTGCAGCTTCAGCAATTGCTTTGAGGAGACCATCCTGGATGCGCCTATGCTCCTTTGCGGAAGCCTTCATGTCTTCCTTTACGAATGCTCCTTTTGATGGCTCCTCCTTGTTTGGGCCAAAAGTGAAGGAGACGCTCATTAGGTGCGAGCAGGAAGGAAAGACCCTGTCTGCCGTAGGGGTCCATTTTTCTGCCCCGTGTAGACCATACCCCAAAGGGCAAAGAGGCGGAAAAATGTGGTTCCGGAAGACTCTGGGAGCTTTCCAATTCTCACCTAGTGAATCCCCCTCCAAAGGCAGAGGAGGGGAAGGAATGGAAGATGCCCAGGCGGCGGTGGGGGTCCGCAGAACCAGGGCAACAGGGATAGCGTTCCCGGGAAGCCCTTCCAGCGCTCCTGAGTGGAGGCCCGACTGTCCTACTCTGGAGGCAGTCGGGGTTGATTGGCTTTATACCCGGAGGCCTGGGTAAAAAGCATAATAACCAGAGCATACAACATACCTCCCACCCAAAAAAGATTCCCAGACTTTCCACCCACTCTGCGGGATCACACAGCCATAGAAATTCAAAGGCTGTTAGAGAGTCATCCAGCCAGTCCCGGCGGACCAAATAGGATCCAGAACTTACTCAAGGTTCTTTTTAGTTCCAAAGAAAACGGGGGACTAGAGGCCAATACTGGACCTCAGCAAGCTCAATACCTTCGTGAAGAAGGAAAAATTCTGGACCGTCACGCTTCAATCGATCCTTCCGCTTCTTCAAATGAACGATTGGATGTGCTCTATAGATCTCAAGGATGCGTGCTTCCACATAAAAATGGCCAGGCCATCCAGAGATGATCTGCACTTCTGGCTGGGAGCCAGTCATTTTCAATTTCGAGCTCTGCCCTTTGGCCTCACCTCAGCCCCCAGGGTGTTCAAGTGCATGGCAGTAGTGGCGTCCCACCTGAGACTACTAGGATTCCAGGTGTTTCCATACTTAGATGACTGGCTCCTTACCGCCACCACCAGGCATCACCTATTGCAAGCCAGGGACTATACAATTAATCTCTGTTACCGTTTAGGCATAACTCTGAACTTCGAAAAGTCTGTCTTATCGCCCTCACAGCATATATCATCCATAGGAGCGGAATTAGACACTACCTTATCCCTGATCAGACTTCCCCAATCGAGTCTCAGCCCTGAGAGAACAGATTTCTATTCTTCTAGAAAACAAGAGAGTCCCAGCCGCACAGGTCTTGAAAGTTTTGGAATGATGGCAGCTGCCCTTATCGCGGTCCCCCTAGGGAGAATGCACATGCGAATCCTCCAGTGGCTACTCTTCGCACAGTGGTCTTGCCAACAGCTACCGTTGTCACACAACATCCTGCTCACAGACTCTTGCAAACGGGATCTTCGATGGTGGATGAACAGTCACGAACTTACGATAGGCCGCCCATTTGTTCTTCCTCCCCCCCCATAGCCACAGTGACCACGGACGCTTTCCTGATAGGGCAGGGGGGGGACTTTTTCAGGGGAGAACAGTTTAAGGCAAGTGGTCGAAAATGCACATCAAATGTCCTAGAGTTAAGAACAGTGTTCCTAGCGTTGCAACACTTTCACGACTACTTACCTCCGGGAACAGTTGCAATTCAGACAGGCAACATGTCAGTGGTCTCGTACATAAACAAGCAGGGAGGAACCAGGCCTTGCCCCTTATGCAGAGAGGCCCTGAGGATCTGGCAATGGGCTGTCTCCGAACGCTTTCTCATAGCAACGCACATCCCGGGAACGTCCAACGTAATAGCGGACAGGTTGAGCAGAGCCATCCTGCTGCCTCACGAGTGGTCCCTCAAAAATCAAGTAGCGGAAAGGATTTTCTGCAGATGGGGCCAGCCTTGCTGCGACCTTTTTGCATCCCCCCTTGAATGCCAAATGCAGAAGCTATTTCGCCCTACTTCCCCCTCCGGGGGGCGCCCCCAGGGACGCACTCGTACACGATTGGCCCCCAGGTCTCTCTTTATGCCTTCCCTCCTGTTCCATTGATCCCAAAATTTCTACAGAAAACCAAAGGTCTGGAAAGAATGATTATCTTGATAGCACCATTCTGGCCTCGACAAATCTGGTTCCCCTTCCTCCAAGCTCACCAAATAGAGAAACCTTGGACTCTGGACCCAGTGCCAGACCTACTGACCCATTCATCAGGAGTTCTTCACTCCTCTCTCTCGTCCCTCAAATTGACAGCATGGCTGCTCCACTTCCCAGCTTAGCCAGGTCGGATCTTTTTGTCTCCAGCAGTACAACATATTCTGATTTCTTCTCACAAATCCTCCACTAGAAAATTGTACAAGAGCAAGTGGAAACGTTTCACGTGTTGGGCCTCCAAACAAAGTATAGATCCTTTGGTTGCTCCTATTCACAAGATTCTAGAATTTCTATCAACTTCTTCACCAGGGAGCTTCAACATCCAGCATAAGGGTACAGCTGGCTGCCATATCTAATTTTCATGTGGGTGAAGGAGGCGCTACAATTATGTCGCGCAGACTTTGTAGGGCTTTCATGAGGGGAATTTGTCTCCGACCATCTATTCGAAGCCCAGTTTTTCCTTGGAATTTAAACCTGATGCTATCCCAACTCGTGCTATCGCTGTTTGAACCAGCTTAGTCATGCCCACTGAAATATCTTTCCTGGAAAACCCTATTTCTGGTGACAATCACTTCAGCCTGCAGAGTTTTGGAGCTGCAGGCTCTGTCAGTTAGACCACCATATCTGATATTTCATCCAGACAGGGTTACCTTGCATACTACTCCATCCTTTCTACCAAAAGTTTGCTCACAATCTAATCTTAATCAGTCCATAGAACTTTCCACTTTTTTCAGGAACCATACTAATAAGATGGGAATACATGCTTCACAAATTGGACGTACACAGACAACTGAGATTTTACCTGGAACAGAACAAGAGTTCAGGAAATCGAACCAACTATTTGTGTCTCATACATATAATAAGAAAGGACTTGCAGTTACAAAAATCACGCTATCCAAATGGCTTTCAGACTGCATAAACTTTGTTTACTCATCTTCCAATCAGCCTAAAGCTCATTCTACTAGAGCTGTTTCTACTTCTCTGGCACATGCGGCTCGTTTACCTTATAGATACCATTTGTGCTATGGCTACCTGGGCCAAACGTCATACCTTTATTACTCATTACAAAGTGGACAGGGCCTCCAGGGACGGAGCTTCCTTTGGTTCCACTGTTCTCAGGAATGTTCTCCCGTGAGCCACCCGGGGTTTAAGGTGCTGGGGACGCTACCTGTGTGTAAGAACAAACGGCGACGCTACCTGTGTGTAAGAACAAACGGCGAGATCGAACAACTTCACATAAAGAAGTTATGTTGTTACCATAACGTTCCATGTGAGTTGTTCATCTTGCCTTTGTTCTTACATTCCTGCCCTCCTTCCCCCTCCATGTTCTGGAGGAACAGGTATGACTCGTGGTTGGTTGTCTTTCTCATGGTTCTCTTGGACTGCCTGTGTCTATGTATGCGTGCGTAGTCGGACAGGTATAACATATTGGCCTGTATCTGTCATTACCTTTTATGTATATACGTGTATAGGTATTTTTTGTGCGTATGCATGTGTACGCAGGTATGTTTTTGTTATCTGGTTTCTTTGCAAACTAGATCTGAGGGTTAGCAGCAGGGAATCATGGGATAGGGACTGTGCCTCGAGCTTCTCTTAGACGCAGAGCTTGGAATGTGGCCGACTCGGAGCCAAGGGATCGGCTCCGAACCTGTGTGTAAGAACAAAGGCGAGATGAACAACTCGCATGGAACGTTATGGTAAGAACATAACTTTTTTACCTCCTTTCGAACCTGCTGCTTCAACAGAATTGAAATACCTCTCCTGGAAGACTGCCTTCCTACTAGCTATCACTTCAGCCAGAAGGATTTCAGAACTTCAGGCCCTCATGACTGTTGAGCCCTTCATCATTTTCCATGCAGACAAGGTCTCCCTAAGGAATAACCCCCTCCTTTATGTCCAAGTTGTGTTATGTGATGTGACCCTCAACCAGGCCATACACCTACCCATCCTCTTTCCTAACCCACAAAACAAGGAGAAAATAATTTTGCACTCGCTAGACATGCACAGACAACTCTGATACTATCTGGACTGTACTAAACCATTTAGAAAAACAGACAGCTGCTTGTCAGCTTTGCCCCAGAGGTAGAGGAAAAGCGCATTTCCAAACCGTTCGTACTGTATCCATTTTCTGCTACAGACTGCATGGGACCCCCCCCCCCAAGTCTATTTGTACTCATTCCACTAGGGCAGACTCCACTTCCACATCCTTCCTCAGAGGTGTCCCCACCAGGGACATCTTGGAAGCTGCCACCTGGACCTCTGTCCATACCTTTACAAAGCATTACCACCCACCTCTTTTTTTCTAAGTCTAGGGCACGGTTTACCTCTGCAGTTCTGCAGGGCTTGCTGACCCATGCCTAGGGCTGTAACCTATCTTTCCAACCCTCTCCTCAGCTTTGGGAATCCTCCCACAGGTGATGACTGCAACAGTGAAACATGTAGAACATAGTACAGTTGTGTGCACTTAACATAAATGTAGATGTGCGAGTGTATTCACTTTTGCAGTCCTGGATGTCCTTCAAGGATGCATCTGCAGTCATAACATATGGGTTGTCCTGCCTCAGGCAGCCCTTCGGTCGGCCGGATTCCAAAGTCTGGGTCTGGCCTCGGCTGATGTCGCACTTTCCCCGACGTCAGAGCATCTGGGGTATAAAAGCATCAGCCGACGCCATTTTCCTCGGTCTTTCTTGCCGCGCGGTGCCCGGAGCAGAAGCTGTTCGCAAGTGCCGGTCGGTCAGATCCAGTGAATTCAGCTACCGAAGACTTCGAAAAAAGCTAAGTACCCCGTTGGGGACTCTCTCTTGCCTCAGCCGATGTCAGACAAAGTAAATAATTGTTTAACTTGTGGAAAACAAATACCTCATAAGGATTTCCATTCCTACTGCCTTCCTTGCTTAGGCCCAGACCACGACGTATCGGCCTGTTCTGCCTGTGCTTCCTTCAACCGACGAACTCTTAGACGTCGGTCGGAGTTTGCAGAGGAATTTTTTGGGGCCAGTTTTGCATATAAAATGCCGTCGGGAGACTCCGACTTCGCATTTGGTGAAAAAACGGTAGGACAAGGACCGGCACTTGCGGCCCGCGGTTTCGGCTGAAACCACGGTAAGGCCTACCGCGAGTGTCTCTTTCGGCCGAAACAGTCCTCTGAGATTCCTACTTCCGAATCCATTCAACCGACCACCGCGGCCCGGGAGGCCCCGGCTGAGTCTGCTACCGAGCTACCTACCGAAACCAGTGTCCAGGAAATGTCCGACACCATACCTTTGGACATTTCTACTCCTGCATGTGGGGCAGCTAGGCCCCCTGCTTCTATGTCCATTAAGGCCTTTTCTAGGGCTAAAGCTGCTAAACTTTCTAAAGCTTTGCCTCCCAAGACTACCTCCCAGAGGCCTTCCTCTAGTTCTCAGATCCTCAGCCTTGCAGAGGACCTTACTTCTTTAATTAGAGGTTCACAACCTCACCCAGACAGGGCCTCTCACCCTCCACCGGACAAAAGGCCCAGGACTGACCCCTCTGACCCACACTCTTCAGATGTGTCCTCGGATGGATCTGAGTTGTCAGACCACCAGGAGGAGACTTATTCGCCTTATGAGGATTCAGATGCTGAGGAATCTATCCCTTCGGCCTCCCCTCCTGAAGAGTTTTCCTTTGGTGAGACTCTACACTCCATGAGAGAGCATTTTCAATGGCAAGGTCAGGATTTCTCTGATTCTAGAAAAAGATTAAGGACCTTTTTGCATTTGCCTCAACATAGGCCTTAGCTATACCTCCTGTTTTGAATGTAATTGATGGTGTACAATGATGTCAGTACAGCCCCTGATACTCTTCCTCCGGCCCCTGCCAAACCTCATAGATACTACAGGGTCCCGGATTCTCATTTCCATCTGTATAAAGCCCATTCTGCAGACCCAGAAACTATTTCTCAGGGCCCAAAAGGGGTTGCAGCCGCCACAGTCAAAAATCCTCTACCCTCTGAAAGAGAGTCTAGAGCTTTAGAGAGATGGGAAAGAAGGTATATACTTCTGCAACTCTTTCTGTCGGGGCATTAAATTGTCAATTTCATATGATACAGTACCAAGAGTATTTGTTAGATGAACTGAATAAGAAACTTTCTTCTCCTGAACCCCTTGACCACAAATCCCTTCAGGATTTGGTACACAACTCACAACAGGTTAGTAATCATTTCTTAAAATGTGGCTATGATGCATTGGAGGCTTCATTTAGGTCAGCTATGACTGGGGCAGTTATTCGTAGGCATGCCTGGCTGAAGGAACAATCTTTGCCAGACCATGTTAAAGCTAAACTCCTTGATGCTCCAATGGAGAAACAAAATTTATTTGGCTCCTCTGCTCAGGAGATCTTAAAAAAGGTTGAAGAAAAGGCAAAATCTGTGCAAACAGTTAAGGATTTCCTGCAAGTACAACCACCGAGGTTCAGCAGAAACTGGCCTACTAAGAATTGGTCCTTTCCAGACTCGGACAGAGCCCAGAGGGGCAGGAACAGGCACCCTAGAGGCAGAGGCCAATCGAAGGGCTCCTACAGAGGCCGTCAGTGGCAACCTGCCAACCAGAGGAGGAGTGCAACAGCAACAACTACTACTACTACACCAGGATAGGCTCAGTGACTTTTCTCTGATTCCGCCTACCAGGGATCAACTGGAAGCACCCTTGGGCGGAAAGCTGGCTTTATTCTGAAAAAATGGCATTCTATTACAAGGGACACATGGACACTGCAAATAATAGACAGAGGATACAGGTTCCACTTCCACACTTTGCCAAAAAGAAACGGAATGCCAAACCTTCCACCAAATCAGACGGCAGAGGCTTTAAGGCAGATCAACAATTTGCTTCAGATGAAAGCTATAGAAAAGGTACCACTTTCAGAACAGGGCCAAGGATTTTACTCCAGACTATTCCTTGTACCAAGAAAAGAAAATCAATGGAGGCCTATTCTCGACCTGTCCGCACTGAATACTTACCTCATTGTGCCAAAATTCAAGATGCTGACCCTACAGCAACTTCTTCCCATGTTGGGCAAGGAGTCTTGGCTGGTGACTCTAGATCTCAAGGAGGCATACCTGCATGTCCCTATTCGACCAAGTTGCAGAAGACACCTCAGATTTCTTGCAGGATCAGAGCATTATCAATTCTCAGCATTGCCCTTTGGCTTATCTACTGCGCCCAGAGTATTCACGAAATGCCTGGCATCAGTAATTGCACATTGCAGACTTCAGGGGATTCAAATCTACCCATACCTGGACGACTGCCTAATACAAGCGGACAACAAAGGAAATTTGATAAGGGACTTGGCCTATGCCATCCACCTGCTACAGGCCTTGGGATACACAGTCAGCATCCAAAAGTCAAGACTAGTGCCATCCCAAAGGATAACCTTTTTGGGTGCAGATCTGGACACAACCACCCAAATGGCCTTTCTCACAGAAGAAAAACAAAAACAACTTCCAGATTACTTCATGATTCTGACAAGACAAACTCAGCTTACTGCAAGGAAAATCCTGCAGGCCCTGGGTTACATGGCATCCTGCATAATTCTGATACCACAGGCCAGGCTGCATGTGAGAAAATTACAATGGTACCTAAGGAGTGTATGGTCTCAACACAGTCACAGTTTAGAAACCTTGATACCAATCATTCCATGCCTTCAAAAGGAATTTCTGTGGTGGCCTGGGGCCTGCCAGTCCAACAGAGGGTTGCCTTTCAACAAACCAAAAACAAGGCAAACCATCACCACGGACGCTTCAGACTGAGGATGGGGAGCACACATGGAGGACAAATGTATCCAAGGCCTATGGTCTCAAGGACAGCTAAGCATGCACATAAACCAAAAGGAAATACTGGCAGTGATGCATGCAATCGAGGCTTTCCTTCCTCCAACAAGGCCACCTGTTAATAAGGACAGACAACACCACGGTCATGTGGTACATAAACAAGCAAGGAGGGGCACACTCTTACCCGCTATGCCGGCTGGCTATGAATCTATGGGAACTATGCCTGAAACTCAATATCCAACTACAGTCCCAGTTCGTGCCAGGAAAAGAGAATACACTGGCAGACAGCTTAAGCAGAACTACCATGGATGCACACGAATGGATGCTACACCCAGACATTTTCCAACTCATAGCAAAGGTATGGGGAATGCCGGAGATAGATCTGTTCGCCTCCCCACTCAACCATCAACTGAAGACATTCTGCTCAAGGACATACCACCCACAAGCTTTGAGGGTGGACTCTCTCTCTTTCAGCTGGAAAGCTGTAAAAGTATATGCCTTCCCACCTCTCCCATTAATATATAAGGTTCTACTGAAGATCAGGGAGGAACAGCCAAGAGTGATACTGATAGCTCCAGACTGGCCAAGGCAACACTGGTATCCATTATTGAGAAGCATGTCTCAGGCAAAACCATGGCCTCTTCCCCCTATGGCCTCTTCTTCTGACGCAGAACAATTTCAAGATCATGCATCCCAACTTGAAAGCATTGCAGCTAACTGCCTGGAAAATTCCTTAAATCCCAATCAAACTGTTTTATCACAGAGAGTGAAGGACATTATCTTGGAAGCTCGCCGGCCTTCCACAAGGAAGACATACTCAGCTAAATGGAAAAGATTTCTCATTTGGAACACATCAAAAGGCTCAGATGTGACTGTGGCAAGCATGACACATATCCTGGAATACTTAGCAGCATTGTTCCACAATGGCCTGTCCTTTCTTCCATTAAGATTCATGCCTCAGCAATTTCAGCAGAATACAATGTGGATCCACCTATCTTCTCACACCCTCTCCTCAGACAATTTCTGAGAGGGATCAAAAATATTAAACTTCCAAGAAGACCCCCTCTACCTGCATGGGATCTCAACTTTGTGCTGGAGAAACTGACACTTCCTCCTTTTGAACCAGCAGCATCAGCGGATCTACAGTTTCTGTCTTGGAAAACTGCAGTCCTTCTGGCAATAACTTCAGCAAGAAGAGTATCTGAGTTACAAGCATTAATGGCAGTACAGCCATTTCTTATTTTCCATCAGGACAGAGTTTCACTAAGAACCAATCCTACTTTTATGCCAAAAGTGGTATCTAGGGTATCCTTGAACCAAGCTATCCACTTGCCTACGTTCTTCCCAAATCCACAGAATAGAGGGGAAAAACTGCTGCACACCCTGGGTATACACAGACAACTACGCTACTACTTGGACAGAACTAAATCTAGCAGAAATACTGACCAACTATTCGTAGCATATGCTACTGGGGTGCAAGGCAAAGCAGTTTCCAAACAGACAATTTCAAAATGGATAGGAAATTGCATTCGATTTTGCTACTCCTTTCATGGAAAGACAGTTCTGTAAACATCAGGCCTCATTCCACAAGGGCCACGTCCACCACTACACGAGGGGTGGCTACCAAGGACATTTTAGAAGCTGCTACTTGGAGCTCTGTGCATACATTTGCCAAGCAATACAATCTACCTTTATACTCCAGATCCAGAGCAGGTTTTGCTACTGCAGTCCTGCAGGCGATCTTAACTACACCATCCTTTTCTTAGTACCTCCTCCCCCAGATTGGCTATGGTATTCTACCCATATGTTATGACTGCAGATGCATCCTTGAAGGACCTAGTACAGTTTTGTACCTACCATAAATGTAGATGTCCGATAGGTATGCATCTGCAGTCAGGTTTACCCTCCCTCCTACCCCTCTGTGGTATTCCTAGGGTACTTACCCCTCTTTTAGCTAGCTGGGGGAATCTATTATGGTGTATTTGTTTGTATATACATGTATATATTTATATAATTTTGCAAATGTTTGGAACTTTTCTGCATTTATCCAAATTTAGCCTTCCTAGAGGGCACCTGGCATCTGGGGCAAGAAAAACTGAGGAAAATGGCGTCGGCTAATGCTTTTATACCCCAGACGCTCTGACGTTGGGGAAAGTGCAATATCAGCCGAGGCCAGACCCAGACTTTGGATTCCGGCCGACCGAAGGGCTGCCTGAGGCAGGACAACCCATATGTTATGACTGCAGATGCATACCTATCGGACATCTACATTTATGGTAGGTACAAAACTGTACTTTTCCCTCCCTCCATCCCTTTTCCCCTAGGGGACATAAGCTTCACACAGTGGCTTTTAGCCACCAGGATCACTTTCCTTATTTCCTTGTGCTTCTGACAGGTGAGGGCAAGAAAAACTGATGTAATGACGTCAGCTGTCTTGCTTTATAGCACTGGCGACCTGCCGTCAGATTACAGGCGACTGCAGCCGATGCAGAAAAACATTGACTCTGGTATTTGGGCTGGCCAAGGGCTACCACAGCAGGGAATAATCCACAGGTGGCGACTGCAACAGTGAATGCACTCCAACATGTACATTTATGGTAAGTGTACACGACTGTACTTTCTCGTTCCTGCCTGCAAATCCTGATATTTTATGACTTTGTTTCTCTCTCTCTGTGCATAAGACAGTGTAATCACTGGGTGTAGCAATTTCAATGATCAATGCTACTTTTGTCTTTTCATGGACTGACTACTATGTATGGTTTTCCCGCAACTATTTTTTGAACTGTTGGTAATGAGTGATCCAATGTGATGTAAAACTTCTGTAATGCTTTTTGCGGCTAATGTTTCCAGTGCTGCTCAGCAACTTCAGTATTGCACAATCCCCAGGGCAACAGTCTTACCATGCTATCATGCCTTTCAGTATACAGGCCTTCTGCCAGTAGTGTATCACACTCCGCAACAAGATGTGACTTTTTCTAATTTTGTTTTACAAAACCTGCATTTGTTCGTTTCTCTGACATGTTCAGTGGACTTTTTAAACCAACGTGCAAGTAGTTCACTATTCTGGGCTGCTGGTATTAACCTTTCATGTTTCAGTTTAAATTCATTTCTCCTTAACCATTCCTGCATTAAATCCTGATCAACATGAGGTTGTTCCAGGAGTTTTCTGTACTTGCAACTATATGCATTTTCCACATTTCTTGCCGCCTTATCTGATCCTACACCTTATATTCTTTTTTTTGTTTTCTGGTTTGATTTCCATTCCTGCTTGACACCTATATGGGTCTGCTAAACTAAGCAGAGAAGTCATCTTAAGACTTGCTTTCTCATGTTTTAAAACTTTTTACTACGTTTGGATCTTGTGAGGTCAACAGATGTGTGCAGTCTTGAAGTTGCAGATCTATACATGTAATCAATTTCGAGGAGGCCCATACCTCCTTCAGAACGAGGAATATACAATCTTGGTATGCACTGAATTTTATTTTTAAATAAATCATTGATAAGCTTGAAGCAATTTTCTTATTTTCCTGTCCAACTGATCCATTACCTTTTGGGGCCAGTCAGTCACCCCAAAAGTGTAAGTTAGAACAGGAGGAGGAAATTAGTTTATAGCTTGGAATTTGTTCCTGGATGTCAGGGCTGTTTTCAGCATTAATTTCATTCTTCTAAAATATTCATTACTAAGTTTTATCCACATTTGTTTGTTTTATTGCTGATCCTTCATCAGTTCACAAATATTTAATACATTCCCTCTTGCTCAAGTTTTTTTATATCCTATTCCTGTCCCAAACTGGTATTTTCTTGGTTCTGCAACTTTCCTGCTTTAAAGGTTGCTTTTGACATTTATCAAGACCACAGGACATTCTTGTATCATCTGAGAATGTTTTGACCCCAATCCCTCAGAGCCATACGCTCCAGGGATCTAAACCTTATCACAATAAACAAAACATGCTGGAGGGATAGGTTCTTGACCCAGAGATTCCCCAGACTCTGGAATAGACTCCCCATACATGTCAAGCAGAGCACCTCTTTGGGCCCTCTTCAAAAGGAACCTTGATGTTTGGATGGGAGAAAGGAAATTCACCTCGGGGATCACATCAGTCACCCTGCTAGACGGGGGTCCAGAGAAGTAAATAGTGAGGAAGAAAATAGCCAGGGAATTGTTATGGCTAGGTTTGTATAGGCCCTAGGGCTGATAGCCTAGTACCAAACTATGAACTTGCTGTTGTGCTTTTAGTTCCACATCTGATGAACTGTACGGTTTTAAGTCAGCCACAAAAAGAAGATAATACTTTACATTTGTTTTCTGGGAGCCAAATTGTAGCCATGACCAAATCTGTCAAGTAAACAGCTTAGTGGGTTAAGGGCAAGACAAAAGAGCAGTGGTGCCAGTCATCCTGGGATAATTATTTGTCCTTTATCGTGGCTTAGCTACAAAGTGGTTTGCAAGTGATGTTCGTGTTACACTGCTGCAGTCATTACACTTGGGTTATCCTGCCGTCAGGCGGTTCTCCAATCGGCCTGAGTTCCAAAGTCTTGGTCCAGCGTTGGTTGCCGTCGCCTCCTCCCTGACGTCAGTGCGACAGGGGCATATAAGATGCAGCCGACGCCATTTTCTTCAGTCTTTTTTGCCGCGCAGTGCCCGAAGCAAAAGCAGTTCGCAAGTGCCGGTCGGCCATCTCCTGAGATTTTCATTCCGAATCCAGAACCTTAGTCTTCTACAAAGCTAAGTACCCCGTTGGGGAAACTTTTTCGTGCCTCAGACCGATGTCAGTAAAAGTTAATAACTATTTCTTTTGGGATGCAAATACCTCATAAGGATTTCCATTCCTATTCATAGGTTCATAGGATTATACTAGGCTATCTGCCCTAAGGCATTTATAAGCCTATCCCAGAGATTTGTGGCATACGCCACCCCTTATGTTAAAAATAATATGCCCATTAGTTTGTTTTACCTCTGTCCAGCAGTGACACAGAGACTATTCCCGGGGTAAACCTACGATCTCCCATCCACCGGTCAAGATTTCTCTTGAACAGAGCCAGCGAGGTGCTCTGCCTCACATGGACCGGGATTTTATTCCACAGCATAGGGAGTCTCTGGGTGATAAATCTATCCCTCCAGCACGTCCTATTTATATCCGTGCTAAGGTTTGTGCTCTAGTGGTTCTGGTGGATTTGGATTTTCTGAGGTGGAGCATGTCCATTAATGCCGGGTTGGTCATGGCGTTGTATGTCAGGCACAGGTCACCTCCTGAGCAAGCAGTATGCAACTGAATAGAGCTGGAGTTTCTTCAGTCTGGCAGCATATGACAGATTTTGGAGTCCCTTTATTCTTTTGGTGAGGAACTTCTGGGGTCTCTCCAATTGCTGCAGGTGTCGGGTGAGATAAATCCCGAAAGGGGCATTGTACTCTATCATTGGTCTGATAAGTGAAGAGTACAGGGGAACAATGACCTCACTTGATCTGGATGTGAAACCCTTCATGATCAGGTGGGCAATGTAGAATGTCTTTCTAACCACTTTAGCAATGTGAGTGTCGAAAGACAGGCCGCTGTCAACCTGGGTCCCCAGGTCCCTGATGACCTCTTCTGTGCTTAGTGGATTTCCACCTATATGGTAGCTTGGGGTTGCCTTGTTTTTTCCCAAAGGGTATGACTATACATTTTTTGGCGTTTAACTTCAGGCCGTGGCTCTGACACCAGCCATCAGTTTCCGTGAGACCCCTCTGGAGGATATCTGTGTCTGATGTACTTTCCACTATGGCACCCAGTTTGCAGTCATCTGCAGATTTTGTCAGCCATAGTCCTCCTGTGTTTGCCTGCACTTCTGAGAAGTAGATGCCGAACAATAGGGGGCCAAGGACTGAGCCCTGTGGGACACCACTTGTGACCGGCTTGGAATCCGACATGGCGCCAGCAACTCTAACCCTGTGGGTTCTATCCTTTAGCCAGTTTGCAACCCATCTTGTGACATATGGGTTAACATTTAAGCTGGTAAGTTTCTCTATAATACCCGAGTGGGGTATTGTGTCAAAGCTTTTGCAAGGTCAAGGTAGGCTGTATGGACTGCCTTTCCCTCGTCAATGGCTTTGGTGACTGTTTCGAAGAAGTCGACCAAGTTCAAGAGGCATGATCTGCCCTTGACAAAGCCAAACTGGGTTGGATACAATGTCTGTAAATCCCCTATGTCCTTGTTAATGAGATCCATTATGATCTTCTCCATAGCTTTGCGGACCAGGCTTGTTAAGCTTATGGGGTGGTAATTACCAGGGTCTGTAGAAGGGACTGCCTTTGTGGAGTGGGACCACAGTTGCCGTACGCCACTCCTTGGGCACGTATCCTGTGGTAAGGCTAAGATTAAACAGCTGCCTTATGTGCGGGTTTAATTCCTCATTGAGTTCATGTAGCACACAGCCTGGGACACCATCCGGTCCCATTGATGCTGTGTTTTTAGCTTTAGAGAGGGCAGTTTTCACCTGCGCATTTGAGATGTCAGGGAGGCTACACTCTGCTGGGATAGTTCTCTCCTTTTGGGGGGGAGAGGGGGGTGAAGTTTGCACTGAACCTGTCTGCCAGTATGTTGGCAATGTCTGTGGGTTCAGTGATTTTTGTGTCATTTTGGACTAATTCTGAGCAAATCTGGGAGTTTCACCCAGGTTTCTAACATAGCTGAAAAAGGCTTTGATTTATCTTTTGACTCTATGGCAATTTTTCTCTCAAAGTTAGCCTTGGATGACTGAGTGCCCGTATTTTTTTTACTAATAATGGTCAAGGGTGTCTTTCCTTTTATGGCTTTTGCTCCATCATGTAATAACTTTCTCCTCTTATTGTAGAGTTTGTTTATGGCTGGGGTCCACCAGACCGGGCCCCTGCCCTTGGTGGAAAGAGTCTTGGTTTTATTAGGGATTGCCTGATCCATGCAGTCCTGCAGGTGTTCGTAGAAGGCATTTGTAAGGGCTTCCACAGCTTGGGTTGTGGTTTCCACTGGCTCGGGGGCCTTGAAGGATACCACACCAGTCTTGAGTAGTGTGAAGTTTGCTTTAGAGAAGTTCTTCACTGTGGTCTTTTTTGTTTGGGGTGGGGGTGGGATGTGGATTTCCAGTGAGATTAGTTTATGGTCTGATCTCACCAATGAGGGATATACTTTCGGTGTGGAGCATTTTGTCCCCATGTTTGTGATGATGAGATCTAATGTATTTTCTCCTCTTGTGGGAACAGTGACTAGTTGTTCCATGGCATTTGAATTTATGAACTCCAGGAACCTTTGGGCTAGAAAGTTTGGGCTTGAGTAGTCTTCCCAGTCAATATTCGGGTAGTTGAAGTCTCCCAATATGATGGTGTTTGGAGATACACTTATACCCTCCAATGTTTTCAGGAAGGCTGTGTGGGGGTTCCTGAGTTTGAGAGGGTGGCCTGTAGCATGCTACAAATTGTAGTGCAGTTTTGCCTATGGTTAATTGCACCTGGAGGGTTTCCGATGCTTCGTGCGTTGCCACCAACCTGGAGGTGTGGGTGTCCTTGATGAATATGGACACACACCCTCCTTTTGTGGTGTGGTCCAGGTTTTGGGGCCGGAACGCATGATATGAGGTAAAACCTGCTAGTGCCGGTGTGCTCTCAGGAGCCTTGAACCAGGTTTCAGTCACAGCGCAGACATCAATGTTTTCCATGCTGAGAAGGGCCTCGAGTGCGTGCATTTTGAGATTGACTTCTGGCGTTGAGCAGCATTACCCTTAGTTTCTTCCCATTTTTGTTTTCTAGGGTGGTAGGTTTAGAATTTGAGCCTTGCCTAAAAAAGGCACTATGGGGGTGGCAAGAGCCTTGGCCAATATCCGGAATCCCAGGGGTGGCAGGTGCAAGCCATCCCTTGCGAAGCAGCGTGGCTTGTCAAGCATGTCATCCCAGGCAAACAGACACTGGATCCCCTTTGAATGACACCAGAAATTAAGCCAATTGTTAAAGCTGATCATCTTGTCTCTATATTGTGGCATCATTCTTGGTGAAGGAAGGATACTGGTCAGGGTCATACCTGCCTGGGCTACATAATCAGAGAGCTCCTTTGTCTCTTCATGTAGTCCAGGGAGGTACGTCTCAGGTCGTTCACACCAGCATGGACAATGACTGTGTCATACTTGTACTTGCCGTGGAGTGACCTGAGTGCTTGTGTTATGTGGCGGATTCTAGCGCCCGATAGGCAGCTTACTGTGACCCTCTCCTTGTTCAGCCTGGTGAGTGGGACGTCAGTGTGTCTGACTATGGAGTCACCAGTGATAAGTATGTTTGGTGTTGTATTTGGCCTTAAGGGCTGTGACTGCTTTGCACACTGATTTTGTTGTTTGTGTTGTTTGCGGGGTGTCTTGAGTGTTTAGTTGTATGGGTGTCTGCTTTGGAGGCCTCTGCTGTTTAGGTAAGTTTTTACTCTGTGCCTCCGAGTATGTCTTAGTGTGTTTGTGTTTGATTCAGTGGTGTGGTTGCATTATGCGAGACTGGTTTTGTGGTGTGTGTGTGTAGTTGCTTTCTCCTCCTGCCTGGTCTTGCCAGTCCTGAGTTGAGAGAGCTCAGCCTCCAGTTTGGCTAAATAGCTGCATCTCTCGCAAGTGTTTGTGTTATGTGGGAGGAGGAGAGGGTTGTCTGTGTACATGAGGCAGTTGTAACATTGCCTCAAAATTCCCAGATTCACCAACTGGGCAGGAGAGGACACCAGCATCTGACCCTTCGACATGCTAGAAATATTTATGAGTTTGGTATGAGACAGAAAAATAGAGGGCTTTATCAAGTAAGTGGGTACTCCTGGGGGGTTTTGCAAGTGGGGAATTTGTATGATATAGGAGTACTTGACCTGCAAAGAAAAGTGCTTATAAGACAAGGGATATGCTTTAAGACAAGTGCTGAGCTTTTTTTTTATTTTCCCTTTTTTTTTTTTTTTTTTTGAGAAGAAAAAAGCTTTTAAGTCAAGGGATATGCTTTTAAGACAAGTGCTGAGCTTCTTTTTCTTTTTTGAGAAGAAAAAGCTATTTGGAACAAGTGCTGCACTTTTTAGTGACTGTGTAGACTGTTTAGGTACTTAGTAGTGCAGTTCTAAGGGAAAAAAATGAACAGACTTTATGGATCCAGAAAAAGTTTAACCTTGTTAAACCGGTGCTGCCCGATGCTGCTCTAGTGGCAACTCCGCGCTAAAATGCGCTAAAGCATGCTTTATAGCAGGGGGCTGGAAAAGGCAGGAAATGACCCAAAATGGCCAATGAATTACCAGTTACTGTCTCAAACCACTCCTTTGAGGACAAACAGGCAGCTCAGTACTCCCCACTCTCACTGGTGAGTAAAGAAACTTCCCTCTGGCCAAACAAGAAAATGGAGTAACACAGGAACCAAATACAAAGCCCAGGGATCAGCAAATCTGATCACTGGAACAGCTAGCTAGGAAAGCAGAAGTATTTTTTTGGTTTTTTCAAGTTTTTTTTACACACACAGACAGAAAATACAGTAAATGCTTGGTTTTTCGACTAAATGCTATCAAAGGCTAGTACACTTGAGTGTATTAGCCTGTAGGTTAACTTATAAGCAAAACTTAAGCTAAGAAGTGCAGTCAACAAATTAAGCTCAGAAAAACAGAGAAAATGGGTAATATCACAATAATATAGGCAGAAACAGTGGTCGAAATGCACAAAAGGTCGAAAAAAGCAATAAAAATGTTTAAAAAATACTTAGAATCAGGAAAGTCGCTTTTTCTGCTCTCTGCTGCTCTAGGAACTCTGCAGGGGACCACGAGGAGCTATGCTGAGTTCTCTATTGCCAGAAAAGCCCGCCAAAGCGTGCTTTATAGCAGGGGGCTGGAAAAGGCAGGAAATGACCCAAAATGGCCAATGAATTACCAGTTACCATCTCAAACCACTCCTTTGAGGACAAACAGGCAGCTCAGTACTCCCCACTCTCACTGGTGAGTAAAGAAACTTCCCTCTGGCCAAACAAGAAAGTGGAGGAACACAGGAACGAAATACAAAGCCCAGGGATCAGCAAATCTGATCACTGGAACAACTAGCTAGGAAAGTTAGGAAAGCAGAAGTATTTTTTTGGTTTTTTCAAGTTTTTTTTACACACACAGACAGAAAATACAGTAAATGCTTGGTTTTTCGACTAAATGCTATCAAAGGCTAGTACACTTGAGTGTATTAGCCTGTAGGTTAACTTATAAGCAAAACTTAAGCTAAGAAGTGCAGTCAACAAATTAAGCTCAGAAAAAGAGAAAACTGGTAATATCACAATAATATAGGCAGAAACAGTGGTCGAAATGCACAAAAGGTCGAAAAAAGCAATAAAAATGTTTAAAAAAATACTTAGAATCAGGAAAGTCGCTTTTTCTGCTCTCTGCTGCTCTAGGAACTCTGCAGGAGACCACGAGGAGCTATGCTGAGTTCTCTATTGCCAGAAAAGCCCGCCAAAGCGTGCTCCCATGCCTAGGCCTGACCACGATGTCACTGGTTGTCTGTTTTGTGCTAGGTTTAACAAGCGCACTGTTAAACGTCTGTTTGATTTTGCCCGATGTTATTTTGGTAGAAAATTCAATTATACCATACCGTCTGAACTTCCGACCCTAATACACAAAGCGCAAAGACAAGGATAGGCATCCAAGGCCCAAAACTGACTATGAAGCCTCTTCTAGGCCAGTCGCCGGTTTTCAGCAAGGTGCCTTCGCAGCCCCTGACTACCGCTTCTGTAGAACCACAAGCCACCACGGACTCCCACGTGGAGACGACTGGGCCTTCAGATGCACAAGTTCTTCAGCCTACTGAGACTAACCTTTCAGAGGGATCCGGAGTAGTTGAGCAACCCACAGCTACAGAGGGTGTCTTCAGACCTACTCAGTTAAGCATTAAATCCTCAGCTAAGTCTAAGCCTCTTTTAAAGTCAAAGAAACAAATACAGCATTCTCCAGGACAGGCCTCCATGCCTAAGAAACAAATGCTCAAAATGGCCGAAGGCCTAATCACTCTGATCAGGGGGTCCCATCCCCCTCCTGATAAAAGGCCTAGACAGGATGCAGACTGACTCATCTGACCAGGTGTCCATCCCTTCTGATTCATCCTCAGACCTAGGATACTCTTTACCCCCTTATGAGGATTCTGATGCTGAGGAATCAATTCCATCAGCCTCACCGCCTGAGGACTACTCCTTTGGGGAAACCCTACATACCATGAGAGAGCATTTCCACTGGGAAGGCCAGGATTACTCAGAATCCAAGAAAAGGCTCAGAGACTTCCTTTTATTACCTCAACACAGACCCCTTGCTGTTCCGCCAGTGTTAGATATTGTGGATGATGTATATACTGAATCCAGCTTAAATCCCAATTCCTTACCTCCAGCCCCTGTTAAACCTGACAGATACTACAGAGTCCCTGACTCACATAAATTTCTGTATAAAAGCCCTGTAGCTGACCCTGAAACTATTTCTCAGGGACCCAAAGGAGTTAAGGCCTCATCAGCCAAGAATCCAGTTCCCTCTGATAGATCCCAGAGCATTAGACAGATGGGGAAAGAAAGTATATACGTCTGCAACTTTAGCAATGAGAGCCTTAAATTGCCAGTGTCACATGCTAAAATATGAGCAATTTTTACTGTCTCAGTTAAAACAAAAAAATGCTTCCAGAATCAGATCTTCCTAATTTTAAAGAAATGCAGGATTTATTGCATGCAGCTGAACAAGTAGGAAAGCATACTTTGCAATGTGGTTTTGATTCTCTAGAGGCCTCCTGCAGAGTAGCAGTTACAGGCTCGGTCATTAGAAGACATGCTTGGTTAAAAGAACATACGTTACCAGATCAATTTAAAGCAAAATTATTGGATGCACAACAGGATGTGTTATTTGGAGTTAAGGCAGAAGAGGTATTAAAGAAAATGGAGGATAAGGCAAAATCTATGCAAACGGCGAAGGATTTCTTACAGGTTCAGCCTCCTAGATTTAGCAGAAACTGGCCAACTAAGAATTGGTCCTTTCCAATTACAGACAGACTTCAAAGGGGAAGATACAGACGTCCCAGAGATAGGTCACACACATGGTCCTTACAGGCCTCGACAGTGGGTTACATCAGGCCAGACCCCAACTATATAAAAAGCAGCTCCAATGACTTTCCACTACAGCTGCCAAACCAATCCTTTTTGGCAGCCCCCTTGGGAGGAAAACTGGCACTCTTCTATCACAACTGGCAAATGATCACCAAAGACAAATGGGTTCTCAGCATTGTACTTCAAGGTTACAGGTTCCACTTTCACACTCTGCCAAGGTTAAAAGGAATGCCAAATCTGCCACCAAATCAATGGGCAGAGGCTCAAAAACAAATTACAGCACTCATGGATATGAGAGCTATTCAAAAGGTACCATCACAGGAGCAAGGACAAGGATTTTACTCGACTCTTTCTGGTACCCAGAAAGGACAAAGCCTGGAGGCTCATTCTGGATCTTTCATCTCTAAACACTTACCTGGATGTTCTGAAATTCAAAATGTTGACATTACAGCAGCTTCTTCCCATGCTGGGCAAGAAAGCTTGGTTCGTGACTTTGGACCTCAGAGGTTTACCTGCATGTCCCTGTCAGACAAAATTGCCGAAGATATCTCAGATTCATAGCAGGTTCAGTGCACTATCAATTCTCTGCACTGCCCTTTGGCTTATCTACTGCGCCCAGGGTCTTCACAAAGTGCCTGGCACCAGTAATTGCATTTTGCAGACGGAAAGGAATTCAAATTTATCTGTACCTGGACGACTGCCTGATCAAGCAGAGAGCAAAGATATTCTTCTAAAGCATCTGGCGTTTGCAAAAAAATAAATTAAGTTGCCTGAGGTACACAATAAACGAAAAGAAATAAAAACTAGTGCCCTCACAAGAGATTATATTCCTGGGTGCCAGCTTGAACACAACAGCCCAGATGGCTTATCTCTCACCAGACAAACAAGGACAACTGACTCAATACTTTCAATTGATGGCAACAAAGACCCAACTCCCTGCAAGAAAAATTCTGCAGGCCTTGGGTTGCATGGCATCCTGCATACTAATTCCATATGCCAGACTGCATATGAGGAAACTACAATGGTACCTAAAGAATGTATGGTCTCAACACTGTCAAAGTTTGGAAACAGTTATACCACTAATCCCTTGCCTTCAACAGGAGTTTCAGTGGTGGGCTCAAGCTTGTTACTTCAACAAGGGACAGCCTTTTACACAGCCCACAGCCAGGCAAACACTGACAACAGATGCATCGGATTACGCCTGGGGAGCACACATGGCAGGCAGATGTATTCAGGGCACATAGCCCGCAGAACAAAGGCATCTTTACATCAATCAAAAAGAGATCCTAGCTGTACAAAATGCTCTTATAGCTTTCAAGGACCTGCTATTTCCAGGACAACTACTGCTAAAGACAGACAACACCACAGTTATGTGGTACATAAACAAGCAAGGGGGCATTCACTCCTACCCCCTATGCAGACAAGCTATGACCCTGTGGAACACAGCTATAAACCTTCAAGTTAATCTGCAAGCACAATTCCTGCCAGGAGAGAAACGCACACTGGCAGACGACTTAAGCAGAAACATCATGGATCCCCACGAATGGGAGTTGAATCCACAAATATTCAGAATGATAACACAGAAATGGTGGAGCCAGGACATAGATCTGTTTGCATCCCCAATAAACTGCCAGCTACAAAAATTCTGCACAAGTAGTTACCATCCACAAACATGGAAAGTGGATGCCCTCTCATTCAGCTGGGACAACCTACAAGTATACGCTTTCCCACCACTACCTCTCCTGCCAAAGGTACTCATAAAAGCCAGGCAGGAGGAGCCAAAGATGATCCTGATTGCACCAGACTGACCACGCCAGCACTGGTACCCAATCTTAAGGAGCTTAGCACAAGAACCACCCTGGAGTTTGCCTCAAATCCCCACATCTGCTGACTGCACAACAAACAAATACTACACAGCCAGCTAAAGACCTTAAACCTAGCTGCATGGAAAATTCCTTAGTCAAGCAAGCAATGCCTCTCTCCAAAGCTGTTATGGATGTCATTACGGAGGACAGAAGGCCTAGTACCAGGAAAGCCTATTCGGATAAATTGAAGAGATTCTGTGCCTGGAACCAAGCTCATGGCCTTAACCCTCTTGTCCCAAACATTCTTCAGATACTACAATACTTAACTGAGATGCTGGACAAAGGACTGTCCTCCTCATCCATCAAGATCCACACCTCTGCCATCTCTGCTCATTACAACATGGATCCACCAATTTTCTCTAATCCTCTGTTAAAACAGTACCTCAGAGGGGCTAAAAACATAAGACTGCCCCATAAAGCACCTACTCCAACTTGGGACCTCAACTTTGTTTTGGAGAAGCTAACTTTACCTCCTTTTGAGCCAGCCAACACAGCAGAATTAAAATACATCTCTTGAAAAACTGCTCTGCTCCTGGCATTAACATTAGCACGAAGAGTTTCAGAATTACAGGCACTAATGGCAGTGGAACCTTTCCTCATTTTCCACCAGGACAGGATGTCTTTAAGAACTAACCCTACTTATATGCCAAAGGTGGTGTCCAGTGTGGCTCTAAACCAAACTATTCACCTGCCAACTTTTTATCTTAAACCACAGAATAAAGGGGAGAGAACTGCACTTTTTGGACATTCACAGGTAGTTATGCTTCTACTTGGACAAAACCAAAGCTTTCAGAAAATCTGAGCAGTTATTGGTAGCATATGCTGCAGGAGCACAGGGAAAAGCCATTTCAAAACAGACTATTTCAAAATGGATAGGACATGTATACGTTCCTGCTACACATACCATGGAAATCCTGTACCTAACAGCATCAGATCTCACTCCAGGTCAACAGCCACTTCAACTGCCTATCTCAGGGGAGTACCTACCAAGGATATTTTGGAAGCAGCAACTTGGAGTTCTGTACATAGCTTCACCAAGCATTACCATCAGCCTCTATACTCTAAATCCAGAGCTGGCTTCGCCATTGCAGTGCTGCAGGGCCGTATAGCCACCCCTAATGCTTTATAGAACCAGCCACCCTTCCTCAGCTTTGGGATTCTACCCAAGTGTAATGACTGCAGCCGTGTAACACTATGAACATAGTACAGTTTTGTACCTACCATAAATGTAGATGTTCGAGTGTATACACTGCTGCAGTCCAGGTTACCCTCCCTCCTTCCCTTCTTACTGGCTGGTACGTACCTATGTCTTCTGTCCTTACTACCTATGGGGAGTATTTGCTGGTAACTGTTTTGCTTTTATTATGTATGTTTTATTAGCAATTGGAATTGCCTACCTATTTAGAGGCACCTGACATCTGGGGCAAGAAAAACTGAAGAAAATGGCGTTGGCTGAATCTTGTATACCCCTGTTGCACTGACGTCAGGGAGGAGGCGACAGCAACAGACGCCGTACCAAGACTTTGGAACTCAGGCCGACTGGGGCACCGCCTGACGGCAGGATAACCCAAGTGTAATGACTGCAGCAGTGTATACACTCTAACATCTACATTTATGGTAGGTACAAAACTGTACTTTTCGTGTTCACTCTGTCTTCGGTTAGTGTAGAGTGCATCTTGTACATTTGTAAGCACTGTTTTATCCATGAAGGTGGAATGCCGTCAGATGCTTTTTTTGTAGTCTGTCCACGCCATACTTAGATTCTTCCTCTTTTTACAATTCTCCATTATGATTTTAACAAAAAGTGATCCTTTGTTATGTAGTCCAATCTCGCCTTCATTCTTACCCATGGATTCGGAGCCGAACCTCGGCTCCGACTCGGCTCTGACTCTGCCATACTCTAGCTCGAAGTCTTCAATTGGCTCATGGCTGAGGTATCCCATCATGCAACAGGTCCCTTCCCCAGATCTCGTTTGCCGCTCGTTAAACTCAGACGTGGTCTCGCTTTTGGCCATGGCTTAGTATACTGTTTATAAACTTTGTTGCTCGAAAAAGCTATTTTCGTAGCTCTGTGTGTGGTAGTGATGTTATACTGCCTTTGTTTTGCTTCTCTTGCTGCTTTTGTGGCCTTTTCGTTGGCTGTTTTGGTATCCCGTTAGTTTCCTTTCTTCCCACGGGCTAGGCCCGTTTCAGTTAGAGGACCTAGTTCTTCCCATTGTTTGTGTGGTCTTTGGCTTGGTGCTCCCTTCTGTTAGTTTTTAGTGTTGTCGTGCCTGGCTAGTGGTGCTATCCTGCCTTTTGTTTCCCCGGACTAGGCCCATTTAAGTTAGAGGACCTAGTCCTTCCTATAGTATTTTCACACAGGTTGCTAGGCCATTTTTAGTTAGAGGCTTTTGCTTCCCGTGCGGGGTTTAGTTGGGTCCAGTGTGTACTTATTTCTTTGTACCGGTGTGTAATTTCCTTTATTCAGCATGTCCAAGGATTCTAAGGAACACAGGCCTTCGGGCTTTAAAAAGTGTGCTGAATGCAACAATAAAATGGCTTTGACTGATGGTCACTCTGTGTGTGTGTGTGTGTGTGTGTGTGTGTGTGTGTGTGTGTGTGTGTGTGTGTGTGTGTGTGTGTGTACTGCTTGGGTGCTGATGTTCATAGTGTTGCACTGCTGCAGTCATTACACTTGGGTTATCCTGCCATCAGGCGGTCCCGCAGTCAGCCAGAGTTCCAAAGTCTTGGTCTGGCGTCGGTTGCTGTCGCTGCTTCCCTGACGTCAGTGCACCAGGGGTATATAAGATGCATCAGACGCCATTTTCTTCTATCTTTATTGCCACGCGGTGCCCGAAGCAAAGGCAGTTTGCAAGTGCTGGTCGGCCAACTCCTGAGATTTTTGAAGTCGAATTTCAGATCCGAAGGCTTCAATAAAGCTAAGTACCCCATTGGGGAAACTTTTTTCTCGCCTCAGACCGATGTCAGAAAAAGTTAATTGTATTTTTTGTGGGAAGCAAATACCTCATAAGGACTTCCACTCTTGCTGTATTCCATGCCTAGGTCCTGATCACGACATCACTAGTCGGTTTTGTGCTAGATTTAACAAATGCACTATAAAACGACGTTTTGATTTTGCTTTGCACTACTTTGGCCGAAGGTTCAATTATACAATGCCGTCGGAGCAACAGACGACCGCAATTCATAAAAAACACAAACACAAAGACAAGGATAAAGACAAGCATCTGAGGTCCAAAACAGACGACAAAGCCTCTTCTAGGCCAGTCGCCAGTTCTCCAGTTCTCAGTGAGGCACTTTCGCAGCCCCTGACACCCACTACCTCAGAGCCACAGGCCGCCTCAGACTCCCACGTGGAGACAACTAGGCCTCTGGAAACTCTAGGTATTGGGCCTACAGAAACGAATCCCTCAGATGGGTCCGGAGCCGCTGGAGCAGGCATCGGCTTTTGAGGGTGTTTTCAGACCTTCACAACTTACCATTAAAGCAACAGCCAAGACAAAAACACCATTAAAGACAAAGAAGCAAGTACAGCATTCTCCAGGACAGTCCTCCATGCCTAAGAAACAGATGCTCAAAATGGCCGAAGACCTCATTACTCTAATCAGGGGTTCCCATCCCCCTTCTGAGAAAAGGCATAGCCAGGATACAGACTGATTCCTCTGATCAGGTTTCCATTTCCTCTGATTCCTCTTCAGACCAGGGATACTGTCTACCCACCTATGAAGACTCTGATGCTGAAGAATCTATCCCTTCAGCCTCTCCTCCTGAGGAGTACTCTTTTGGGGAAACTTTACATACCATGAGGGAGCATTTCCATTGGGAAAGTCAGGATTATTCAGAATCCAAGAAAAGGCTCAGGGACTTACTTTTATTGCTTCAACACAGGCCCCTGGCTATTCCGCCTGTGTTAGATATTGTGGATGATGTGTTCTCTGAATCCATCTTATCTCCTGATTCTTGGCCCCGTGCTCCAGCCAAGCCAGATAGGTATTATAGAGTCCCTGACTCTCTCAAGTTTCTTTATAAATGCCCTTCTGCTGACCCAAAAACCATTTCCCAGGGTCCCAAAGGGGTTAAGGCTTCCATTGCAAAAAATCCAGTCCCCTCTGACAGAGATTCTAGAGCATTGAATAGATGGGGGAAGAAAGTTTACACTTCTGCAACTTTAGCAGTAAGGGCTTTAAATTGCCAGTTTCACATACTTAAGTACTAAAAATATTTAATGGTGCAGTTGAAACAGAAAATGCTTATAAGCTCAGAAGCTCCTGACTATAAAGAAATGCAGGATTTATTGCATGCAGTTGAACAGGTGGGAAAACATACTCTGCAATGTGGTTTTAATTCTTTAGAGGCCTCTTGTAGAGTCACAGTTACAGGTTCTGTGATTCAAAGAGTTTACCTGACCATGTTAAGACAAAATTATTGGATGCTCCTTTACTGCATGATACCTTGATGTTCATCGTGCATACAGCTGCAGTAATAACATATGGGTTCTCTGCCGTCAGGCGGTCCCTCGGTCGGCCGAATTCAAAAGTCTAGGTCCGGCGTCGGTTGTCGCTTCCTTTCCTGACGTCAGAGAGGCAGGAGTATATAAGACACAGCCGACGCCATTTTCTTCAGTCTTTTTTGCTGCACGGTGCCCGAAGCAGAAGCAGTTCGCAAGTGCCGGTCGGCCAGCTCATGAATTTACGAAAAATTTGGAAACCGAAGTCTTCATTAAAGCTAAGTACCCTGTTGGGGAAACTTTTCTTGCCTCAGACCGATGTCAGAAAAAGTTAACAATTGTATTTCTTGTGGGAAGCAAATACCGCATAAGGATTTTCCATTCCCTTTGCATACCTTGTTTAGGCCCAGACCACAACTTCTCGGGCTGTCGCTTTTGTGCTACTTTCAATAAACGCACTATCAAGCGTCGGGTGGAGTTCGCCCAACATTTATTTGGTAAAGCATTTGATTATAAAATGTCGTCGGAGACTCGGACTACCGTTTTGTCCAAAAAACGCAAGGACAAGGACCGACACGCGAGGGCCGTGGTCTCCGACACCATGCCAAGACAGGCAACACGTGGTCCGGTTCTCAGTGAGACGCCTATGCAGTCCCTGACTACCAATGACACTTCTTTGGCGGGGTCTTCTGTACCTGAGACTGCAGGTACCTCGGCCCATACCCAGACTACAACCACCGAAGCCACCGTGAGAGTTGAGTCTCCTATTGTGGACAGGTCCACTTCCACCCATGGTGTCTTTAGATCCTCATCTTCCTTTTCTGTTAAGGCCTTTACTAAGTCCAAATAAGTCAGGCATCCCAAGAGGCCTGTTGCACAGGGCCCATCCACAAGCCCCATGCCTAAAAAACAGATGCTTAAAATGGCTGAGGATTTAATTACTCTTCTCAGGGGTTCCCAACCCCATCTTGACAAGAGGCCCAGAGTGGAGGAAGATTCTCCCTCTTCTGATCAGGGCTCCATTTTTTCAGAACACTCTGATGTAGAAGAGCAATCTTACTCTCCTTTTGAAGATTCTGATGCAGAGCAATCCATTCCTTCTGTATCCCCCCCCCCTGAGGACTATTCTTTTGGGGGAAACCTTGCACACTTTGAGGGAACACTTCCATTGGGAAGGCCAAGACTTTTCTGATTCCAAGAAAAGACTGAGGGAATTTCTTTTGTTACCTCAACACAGGCCACTGGCGATGCCTCCTGTCTTGGATGTACTTGATGATGTTTATTCAGAGGCTTGCCTTAACCTGGATTCCCTGCCTCCTGCCCCAGTCAAGCCTGATAGGTACTACAGAGTTCCTAACTCTCACCAATTTCTTTTCAAAAGCCATAATGCTGACCCTGAAACCATTTCTCAAGGCCCCAAGGGAATGAAGGCCTCTACTGCTAAGAATCCACTACCTTCCGAAAGAGAGTCAAGATCCTTAGAAAGGTGGGGGAAAAGGTATATACCTCTGCCACCCTACCCATGAGGGCCTTAAATTGTCAGTTTCATATGCTTAAATACCAGCAGTTTTTGTTATCACAATTAAGAAATAAAATGTCTCAACCTGAACAACCAGATTTGAAGGAGTTGCAGGATATGATGTATAGTGCAGAACAAGTGGGTAAACGCACCTTACAATGTGGTTATGATGCCCTAGAGGCCTCAAGTAGAGCTGCAGTTACAGGATCAGTTATTCGTAGGCATGCATGGCTTGGGGAACAAATCTTGCTTGATCATGTGAAAGCTAAGTTGCTAGATGCTCCTTTACAAAAGGATGTGCTATTTGGTTCTAATGCTGAGGAGATACTACGGAAAATGGAAGAAAAAGCCAAATCTATGCAAACTGTCAAAGCTTTTCTACAGGTTCAACCACCACGTTTTAGCAGAAATTGGCCTTCTAAAAACTGGTCCTTTCCAGCCACGGACAGGCCCCAAAGAGGTAGATATAGGCACACAAGGGGCAGAGGTCAGTCACAAGGATCTTATAGAGGCAGGCAATGGCAAGCTCCAGCACCAAGAGGTGGCGAAAACGGTGCACAGCAATACAGGAAAGAAACCCAATGACTTTCTCCTTTCCATGCCAAGCAAGTTCCAGCTGGCAGCACCCTTGGGAGGAAAGCTGGCATTATTTACAAGAAATTGGCATATGGTCACATCAGACAAATGGATCCTGGACGTTATAAACAGAGGCTAAAGATTTAATTTTCACACTCTTCCAAAAATGAGAGGCATGCCAAACCTGCCACACAATCAAAGGGCAGAGGCACAACTACAAATTTCAAAGCTCAGACATGAAAGCTATTCAAGAGGTACCTACTCACGAACAAGGTCAAGGTTTTTATTCCAGGCTATTTCTGGTACCAAGGAAAGGAACCGACTGGAGACGCATTTTGGACTTATCCATCCTAAACGCATTCTTACTCGTACCAAAATTCAAGATGCTCACATTACAGCAGCTTCTTCCCATGCTGGGCAAGGGGTTTTGGCTTGTAACATTGGACCTCAAGGAGGCATACCTGCATGTCCCAATCAGACAAAGCTGCAGAAGATACCTCAGATTTCTTGCAGGTTCAATCCACTATCAATTCTCTGCATTGCCCTTTGGCTTATCTACTGCGCCCAGAGTATTCATGAAATGCCTGGCATCAGTAATTGCCTACTGCAGACTTAAAGGGATACAAATTTACCCTTATTTGGACGACTGCCTGATCCAAGCGGACAGCAAGCACATACTTCTGGAACATCTGGCTTATGCAACACTGTTACTGAATGCTCTGGGATACACAATCAACAAAGAGAAATCCAGGCTAACACCAGCTCAGAAAACAACCTTCCTGGGTGCCAACTTGGACACAAACACCCAGATGGCCTATCTTACGCCAGAAAAGCAGAGGCAACTAACTCAGTACTTCAAAATGCTAGCAAATTGTACCAGGCTTACTGCAAGGAAAATCCTGCAGGCTCTGGGCTTCATGGCATCTTGCATTCTTTTAATCCCATGTGCAAAGTTGCATATGAGGAAACTTCAATGGTACCAAAAAAATCTATGGTCTCAACACAGCCGCAGTTTGGAAACAATAATACCAATAATTCCATGTTTGCAAAAGGAATTTCTATGGTGGGCTCAAGCATGTCAAACAAACAGGTCTCCCATTCTGCAAGCCTCGAGCAAATCAAGTCATCACAACAGACGCCTCAGTTTATGCCTGGGGGGCGGACATGACAGACAGGTGCATTCAGGGCAAATGGTCCCAAAAGGAAAAGCACCTTCACATTAATCAAAAAGAAATGCTAGCAGTAATAAATACAATTACAGCTTTCAAGGACCTCCTGCATCCAGGTCAATTATTGATAAGAACAGACAGCACCACAGTTATGTGGTACATAAACAGACAAGGAGGAACACATTCATTCCCCTGTGCAGATTAGCCATGACACTTTGGAACTTGGCTCTGGAATGGCAAATCGAACTTCAAGCACAGTACTTGCCAGGTTTGGAAAACATGCTGGCAGACAATCTAAGCAGAAATATGTCAGATCCACACGAATGGAGATTGCATCCTCAAGTGTTTACAAAGATAATCCAAGCGTGGGGGAGGCCAGACAGATCTCTTCGCCTCCCACAGGAATCCTCAATTGGAAAAGTTTTGCTCAAGGACCTCTCATCCAAAGGCCTGAAGAGTGGACGCCCTTTCTTTCAGTTGGACAGCATGGACAGTTTACGCTTTCCCACCTCTGCCTCTTCTACCCAAGGTGCTCCTGAAAGCAAGAGCAGAGAGACCAAAGATGATACTGATTACTCCAGACTGGCCAAGACAACACTGGTACCCACTCCTGAGGAGCCTAACACATACTCCTCCCTGGTCTCTACCCCTAATGCCTCTTCTGCTGACTCAGTACAACTACAAAACTCTTCTCAGTCAGCTGAAAACTCTCAATCTCGCTGCATGGAAAATTCCTTAACTCCAACAGACCTTACTCCCCAAAGAGGTACAGGATGTGATTTTGGAGGCCAGAAGGCCATCTACTAGAAAGGCTTACTCAGCAAAATGGAAACGGTTTTGCTCTTGGAATGAGAAAAAAGGCCAGGACCCTACAAAACTAAATTTGCCTCAGGTTTTACAGTATCTAGCTGAGCTGCTGAACAGTGGACTTTCATTTTCCTCCATAAAAATCCATGCCTCAGCCATTTCTGCAGAATTCAACACGGACCCACCCTTATTCTCTCACCCACACTTAAGACAGTTCCTCAGAGGGGCTAAGAATATAAGAGCACCAAGGAAACAACCAGTGCCAGCCTGGGATCTTAATTATATTCTAGAAAAATTAACATTGCCTCCATTTGAACTAGCTGCCTCAGCAGATTTGCAACATTTGTCCTGGAAAACAGCCTTCCTTCTGGCCATTACCTCAGCTCGTAGGGTTTCGGAACTTCAAGCCCTCATGGCTGTGCAGCCCTTTCTCATCTTCCATCAGGACAGGGTTTCCCTTCAAACCAACCCATCATTTATGCCTAAAGTGGTATCCAGGGTAGCTTTAAATCGAGCCATACACTTGCCTACATTTTACCCCAGTCCTCAAAACAAAGGGGAAAGGCTGCTACACTCTTTAGACATCCATAGACAGCTATGTTATTATTTGGACAGAACAAAGCCTTTTAGGAAATCAGAACAACTTTGTGTCCTATGCTGTAGGAGCTCAAGGGAAGCCAGTGACCAAACAGACAATTTTAAAATGGATAGGTCACTGCATACGGTTTTGTTACTCCTATCATGGAAAATCTGTCCCTACGGGCATCAGATCCCACTCCACCAGGGCCACAGCTACCTCTACAGCCTTCCTCAGAGGAGTTCCTACCAAAGATATTTTGGAGGCAGCCACTTGGAGTTCTGTACATACCTTCACAAGACATTACCACCTGCCTTTATATTCCAAAACTAGAGCAGGCTTTGCTACTGCTGTTTTGCAGGGCATTCTAGCTCATCCCAGTTTTACCTAGTGCCTACCACCCTGTGCGTAGCTTTGGGATTCTACCCATATGTTATTACTGCAGCTGTATGCACGATGAACATAGTACAGTTTTGTACCTACCATAAATGTAGATGTTCGACTGCTAATACAGCTGCAGTACAGATTTCCCTCCCTCCTTCCCCTCTTGGTAAAGGCTTAGGACCTAACCCCTCTTCATACAAACTGTTTGGGTTATCCTTCTGTGGTATATTTGCTTGCAACTACTGTTTTTTGATTACATTGCATTGCATGTATATAAATATAATTTATGTATTGCCTTCCTACTGGGGGCACCTGACATCTGGGGCAAGAAAGACTGAAGAAAATGGCGTCGGCTGTGTCTTGTATACTCCTGCCTCTCTGACGTCAGGAAAAGAAGCGACAACAACCGACGCCGGACCTAGACTTTGGAATTCGGCCGACCGAGGGACCGCCTGACGGCAGAGAACCCATATGTTATTACTGCAGCTGTATTAGCACTCGAACATCTACATTTATGGTAGGTACAAAACTGTACTTTTGGTGTTAAGGCAGAAGAGGTGTTCTAGAAAGTGGAGGATAAAGCTAAATCTATGCAAACAGTCAGATTTCTTACAGGTACAGCCACCTCGATTTAGCAGAAATTGGCCTATGAAGAATTTGGTCCTTTCCAGTGTCAGGCGACAGAGGCAGATACAGACACCCAAGAGGCAGATCTCAACCCCAAGCCTCTTACAGACAACGACAGTGGGGTACCTCAACCCCAAAAGGAGGTGAGGACAAGTCTCAACCTTACAGGAAACCGTCCCAATGACTTCCCCCTTAGTATGCCAAGCACTTCCCTTTTGGCAGCCCCCTTAGGGGGGAAACTATCACTTTTTTCTAAAAATTGGCAAACAATCACCCAAGACAAATGGGTTCTGAATATTGTGTCTCAAGGATATAGGTTCCACTTTCACACTTTACCAAGGCTAAAGGGAATGCCAAACCTGCCACAAAATCAATGGGCAGAGGCTCAAAAACAAATTTCAGCCTTCATGGACATGAGAGCTATTCAAAAAGTACCACAGCAAGAACAAGGACAAGGATTTTACTCAAGACTCTTCCTTGTCCCCAGAAAGGACAAAGCCTGGAAACCCATACTAGACCTTTCAACTCTAAATACTTACCTGGATGTTCCGAAATTCAAAATGTTGACACTACAGCAGCAGCTTCCCATGCTGGGCAAGAAGGCTTGGCTTGTTACTGTGGACCTCAGAGGCATACCTGCATGTCCCTATTAGACAAGATTGCAGAAGATACCTCAGATTCAAAGCTGGTACAATGCACTACCAATTCCCTGCACTGCCCTTTAGCTTATCTACTGCGCCCAGGGTCTTTACAAAGTGCCTGGCACCAGTAATTGCGTTTTGCAGACAAAAAGGAATTCAAATATATCCATACCTGGACTACTATCTCATTCAAGCAGAGAAAAAGGACATTCTTCTAAAGCATCTGGCATTTGTAAAAAGGCTGCTAATTTCTCTAGGGTACACAGTAAACGAAAAGAAGTCCAAAACTAGTGCCCTCACAACAGATAATATTCCTGGGTGCCAGCTTGGATACAATGACCCAGATGGCTTATCTCACGCCAGACAAACAAGGACAACTGACAATATTTTCAATTACTGGCAAAAAAGTCCCATCTGCCTGCAAGAAAAATTCTGCAGGCCCTGGGATTCATGCCATCCTGCATACTACTAATTCCATATGCCAGACTGCATATGAGGAAATTACAATGGTACCTAAAAAGTTTTTGGACTTCACACTCTCACAGTTTAGAAACAGTAATACCAATAATTCCCTGCCTACAACAGGAGTTTCAGTGGTGGGCACAGGCATGTCACCTCAACAAGGGTCAGCCTTTCACTCTACCCACAGCCAGGCAGACTCTAACGGATGCTACGGATTACGCCTGGGGAGCACACATGGCAGGAAAATGTATTCAGGGCAAGTGGACCACAGACCAAATGCATCTTCACATCAATCAAAAAGAGATGATGGCTGTTCAAAATGCCGTAACAGCTTTCAAGGACCTTATGCATCCAGGACAATTATTATTAGTCAGACAACACCACAGTAATATGGTACATAAACAAGCAAGGGGGAACTTATTCTTATCCCCTATGCAGACAAGCCATGACCTTGTGGAACACAGCTCTAACTTATCAAGTTCATCTGCAAGCACAATTCCTGCCAGGAAAGAAAAATACTCTGGCAGACCATCTCAGCAGAAATATCATGGATCCTCACGAATGGAAATTGAATCCACAAATTTTCAGCATGGTAATGCAAAAATGGGGGTGCCCAGACATAGATCTTTTTGCCTCCCCCACTAAATTGCCAACTACAAAAATTCTGCACAAGGACTTGCCACACACAAGCATGGAAAGTGGATGCTCTTTCGTTCGGTTGGAAAAGCCTAAATGTTTATGCCTTCCCACCACTGCCTCTCCTTTCAAATGTGCTCCTAAAAGCCAAACAAGAAAAACCACAGATGATCCTGATTGCTCCAGACTGGCCACGCCAGCACAGGCACCCAATCTTAAAGAACTTAGCTCAAGGCCCACCATGGATTTTGCCTCAAATTTTCACACCTGACTCAATAAAACAATCAGATCCTGCACGGTCAGCTCAAAACCCTAAACCTGGCTGCATGGCAGATTCATTAGTCAAACAGGCAACACTTTTCTCTAAAGCTGTTATGGATGTCATTTTGGAGGCCAGGAGGCCTAGCACCAGGAAATCTTACTCAGCAAAATGGAAGATTCTGTGCCTGGAACCAGGCTCAAAGCCTTGACCTTCTTGTCCCAAACATTCCTCAGATTTTACAATACTTAACTGAGATGCTGGACAAGGGCCTATCCTTCTCATCAATTAAGATCCACGCCTCTGCCATTTCAGCTCATTACAACACGGATCCTCCTTTATTCTCTCATCCCTTGCTGAAGCAGTACCTCAGAGGGGCTAAAACATAAGACAGCCTCGGAGAGCACCATCACCAACGTGGGACCTAAATTTTGTTTTGGAAAAACTGACCTTGCCACCTTTTGAACCGACCAATACAGCCGATCTAAAATTTTTATCATGGAAAACAGCTCTGCTCCTGGCAGTAACTTCAGCACGAAGAGTGTGAGCTACAGGCATTAATGGCAGTGGAACCTTTTATAATATTTCATCAGGACAGAGTTTCTTTAAGGACAAACCCTACCTTCATGCCAAAGGGTGGTATCTAGTGTCGCTCTTAACCAAACCATCCATTTGCCAACTTTCTATTCAAACCCCCAGAATAAAGGGGAGAAACTTCTGCACTCTTTGGACATACACAGGCAGCTATGCTTCTACTTGGACAAAACAAAAGCTTTCAGGAAAACTGAGCAACTGTTTGTAGCATATGCTGCAGGATCACAGGGCAAGGCCATCTCAAAGCAGGCTATTTCCAAATGGATAGGACACTGTATTCGTTACTGCTACACACAGCATGGAAAATCAGTCCCTAATAACATTAGGCCACATTCTACCAGAGCAACAGCCTTTCTCAGAGGAGTACCAACCAACGAAATTTTGGAGGCTGCAACTTGGAGTTCAGTGCACACCTTTACCAAGCATTACCACTTGCCTCTTTACTCTAAATCCAGAGCAGGATTTTCCACTGCAGTTCTGCAGGGCCTCATAGCCAATCCTAACTCTTTATAGACCAGCCACCCAACCTTAGCTTTGGGATTCTACCCAAGTGTAATGACTGCAGCAGTGTAACACGAACATAGTACAGTTTTGTACCTACCATAAATGTAGATGTTAGTGTTCACACTGCTGCAGTCCAGGTTACCCTCCCTCCATCCCCTCTGTCCTTGCTGGACGTATCTATACCTTTCTATCCTATACAAACTTTGTGGTGTATTTGCTTGTAACTGAAGGTATTGTTTTTATTTATGTATGTTTTATTAGCAGTATGTATTGCCTACCTACTTGAGGGCACCTGACATCTGGGGCAAGAAAAACTGAAGAAAATGGCGTTGGATGCATCTTGTATAACCCTGGCGCACTGACTTCAGGGAAGAAGCGACAACAACCGACGCCAGACCAAGACTTTGGAACTCTGGCCGACTGCGGGACAGCCTGACGGCAGGATAACCCAAGTGTAATGACTGCAGCAGTGTGAACACTCGAACATCTACATTTATGGTAGGTACAAAACTGTACTTTCACCTCAGAGTCCTACTTGATGTTCGTGTTTCACTGTTGCAGTCATTACAATTGGGTTATCCTGCTGGCAGCTACCCGCAGTTGGCCCGAGTTCTAAATTCTGGGTCCCGTGTCGGTTGCTGTCGTTTCCTCTCTGACGTCAGTGCGCCAGGGGTATAAAAGATGCAGCAGACGCCATTTTCTCTAGTCTTTCTTGCCGCGCGGTACCTGAAGCAAAAGCAGTTCGCAAGTGCCGGTCGGTCGACTCCTGAGATTTTCAAATTTGATTTCAGATCCGAAGTCTTCATTAAAACTAAGTACCCCGTTGGGGAAACTTTTTTCATGCTCCAGACCGATGTCAGAAAAAGTTAATAATTGTATTTCTTGTGGGAAGCAAATACCACATAAGGATTTTCATTCTTACTTTATTCCTTGCTTAGGCCCTGACCGCGACGTTGCTAGTTGTCGGTTTTGTGATAGATTTAACCAATGCACTATTAAGCGTTGGTACGATTTTGCTTTTCTTTATTTTGGCAGAAGATTCAATTATATAATGCCATCAGAACAGCCGACTACCGGAGTTTATAAAAAACGCTAAGAAAAAGAAAAGGACAGGCATCCGAGGTCCAAAACCGACGAGGCTCCATTAGGCCCGTCTCCGGTTCTCAGTGAGGTGCTTTCGCAGCCCCTGACGCCTGCTACTTCAGAGCCACAGGCCGCTTTCAACTCCCACGTGGAGCCGACTAGGCAGCTGGAAACTCAAGGTATTGGACACTCGGAAACTATTCCCTCAGATGGGTCCAGAGCCGCTGAGCAGGCATCGGCTTCTGAGGGTGTTTTCAGGCCTACACAGTTATATGTAAAGCCATCTTCAGCTTCAAAGGCAAAGACTAAAGCAGCTCTAAAGACAAAGGAACAAGTACACCATTCTCCTGGACAGGCCTCCATGCCTAAAAAAACAGATGCTTAAAATGGCCGAAGACCTAATTACTTTGATCAGGGGTTCCCATCCCCCTCTTGATAAGAGGCCTAGGCAAGAGATAGAATATCAATCTTCAGATCAGGTTTTCATTTCTTCTGATTCCTCTTCTGAACAGGAATGTCCCCTTCCTCCCTATGAGGATTCTGGTGCTGAAGAATCTATCCCTTCAGCCTCCCCTCCTGAGGATTATTCTTTTGGGGAGACCCTGCATACTATGAGGGAGCATTTCCATTGGGGGAGCCAAGATTACTCAGAATCCAAGAAAAGGCTCAGAGACTTCCTTTTATTACCCCAGCACAGGCCCCTTGCTATTCCTCCTGTTTTAGACATTGTAGATGTATTTTCAGAGTCCGGTCTGTCTCCTGACTCTCTACCATCAGCTCCTGTTAAGTCAGACAGATACTACAGGGATCCTGATTCTCATAAATTTCTTTACAAAAACACTGCTGCTGACCCAGAAACTATTTCTCAGGGTCCCAAGGGGGTCGAGGCTTCCACTGCAAAAAAACCCTATCCCCTCTGATAGGGATTCAAGGGCCCTGGACAGATGGGGGAAAAAGATTTATACTTCTGCTACCTTGGCTGTAAGAGCTTTAAATTGTCAGTTTCATATGCTTAAATATCAGCAGTATCTTATGTCACTGCTTAAACAGAAAATGTTGACAAATTCAGAATGTGCAGAAAACAAAGAAATGCAGTATTTATTGCGTGCAGCTGAACAAGTGGGAAAGCATACGTTGCAATGTGGTTTTGATTCTCTAGAGGCCTCCTGCAGGGCCGCAGCTACAGGTTCTGTCATTAGGAGGCATGCTTGGTTAAAAGAACAGAATCTGCCCGATCATGTTAAAGCAAAGCTATTAGATGCTGCATTACAACATGATACCTTGTTTGGTGTTAAAGCAGAAGAGGTTTTGAAGAAAATGGAGGACAAAGCTAAATCTATGCAAACAGTGAATGATTTCTTACAGGTACAGCCTCCCAGATTTAGCAAGAACTGGCCTACCAAGAATTGGTCCTTTCCAGTGTCACAGGCCACAAAGAGGCAGCTACAGATGCCCCAGAGGCAGATCACAGCCCCAAGGCTCATACAGGCCTAAACAATGGGGTGCTTCTGCCTCCAAATGTGGAGAGGAAAAATCACAGCCATACAGGAAACAGTCTAAATGACTTCCCCTGGCAATACCAAGCACTTATTTTCTGGCAGCTCCTTTGGGGGGAAAACTAGCACTTTTTTCACAAAATTGGCACATTATCACCCAGGACAAATGGGTCTTAAATATCATATGTCATGGCTACAGGTTCCACTTTCACACCTTGCCAAGGCCAAACGGTATGCCAGACTTGTCACGCAATCAATGGGCAGAGGCACAAAAACAAGTTTCATTCCTCATGGACATGAGAGCTGTTCAGCGAGTACCACAGCAAGAGCAAGGACAAGGATTTTATTCAAGGCTATTCTTGGTACCCAGAAAGGACAAAGCGTGGAGACCAATACTGGACCTGTCTATCCTAAACCCATTCCTGGATTTTCCAAAATTCAAAATGTTAACTCTGCAGCAACTTCTGCCCATGCTGTGCAAGAAAGCTTGGCTTGTGACTTTAGACCTAAAAGAGGCATACCTGCATGTCCCAATCAGACAGTCATGCAGAAGATACCTCAGATTTATAGCTGGCTCAATGCACTACCAATTCTCTGCACTGCCCTTTGGCTTATCTACTGCACCCATGGTCTTCACAAAATGCCTGGCACCAGTAATTGCATTTTGCAGACAGAGGAATACAACTATATCCTTACTTCGACTGCCTTATTCAAGCAGAGAACAAGGACATCCTACTACAGCATCTGGCATTTGTAAAAAGATTACTAACAGGTCTAGGGTACACAGTAAACTAAAAGAAATCAAAGCTCGTACCCTCTCAAGAGATATTCCTGGGTGCAAGCTTAAATACAACTGCCCAGATGGTTTACCTCACGCCAGACAAGCACAGACAACTGACTACTTATTTCAAAATGTTGGCAATAAAGACAGTTATCTGCAAGAAAAATTCTGCAGGCCTTGGACTTCATGGCATCCTGCATACTGCTAATTCCATATGCAAGACTGCATATGAGGAAACTTCAATGGTATCTGAAAGGGGTGTTTGGACTCCACATTGCCACAGCTTGGAAACAACAATTACCCTCATTCCCTGCCTGCAACAGGAGTTTCGATGGTGGGCAAAAGCCTGTCACCTCAACACGTGACAGCCATTCACCTTGCCCACAGCCA
This sequence comes from Protopterus annectens, assembly GCF_019279795.1. NCBI lineage: Eukaryota > Metazoa > Chordata > Ceratodontiformes > Protopteridae > Protopterus > Protopterus annectens. The sequence continues at coordinate 530,412,262 of NC_056741.1, forward strand.
GGCAGACATTGACAACAGATGCATCAGATTATGCCTGGGGGGCCCATATGTCAGGAAGATGTATTCAGAGCACATGGTCCACAAGTCAAATGCATCTACATATCAATCAAAAAGATGCTAGCTGGTCAGAATGCCCTGATGGCCATCAAGAATCAACTTCATCAAGGACAACTGCTGATAAAGACGGGCAATACTTCAGTCATATGGTACATAAGCAGGGGGGCACGCATTCCTACTCCCTCTGCAGACTAGCTATGAACTTGTGGGACATAGCACTGACTTACCAAATACATCTGTAAGCACAATTCCTGCCAGGAAGGATAAATACTCTGGCAGACTAAGCAGAAACTTAATGGATCCCCACGAGTGGAAATTGGATCCACAGGTCTTCAGCATGATAACAAGGAACTGGGGATGCTCGGGCATTGACCTATTTGCCTCCCCTCACAACTGCCAACTACAGAGATTCTGCACAAGGACTTATCACAAGCAAGCATGGAAAGTGGATGCTCTATCTTTCAGCTGGAAAAACCTAACAGTATATGCCTTTCCTCCTCTGCCTCTTCTCCCCAAGGTACTCCTCAAGGTCAGACAAGAGAAGCCAAAAATGATACTGATTGCCCCAGACTTGCCCCGTCCGCACTGGTACCCAATCCTAATGAGCTTGTCTCAAAGCCCAGCTTGGACATTACCTCAAATTCCTCACTTATTGACCCAACAAGACCGTCAGATACTGCACAGCCAACTCAGGACCTTAAACCTGGCAGCATGGCAGATAATGTAGCCATTCAAGACACACCTCTCTCTAAAGCAGTGATGGATGTTATTTTGGAGGCCTAGCACCAGAAAATCTTATGCAGAAAAATGGAAGAGATTCTGTGCTTGGAACCAGGCACTAGGTATTGGCACGACTGTTCTAAATATTCCTCAGGTTTTGCAATACTTAACTGAGATGCTGGATAAAGGCCTTTCCTTTTCATCAATTAAAATTCATGCCTCTGCCATTTCAGCTCATTACAATACAGAACCACGTATTGTTTTCTCATCCATTGCTAAGGCAGTACCTCAGAGGGTCCAAAAACGCAAGACCTCCAAGGAGAGCACCAATACCTGCTTGGGACCTCAACTGTGTCTTGGAAAAACTCACTGCCTCCGTTTGAGCCAGCCTCTGCAGCTGATATAAAATTCTTATCCTGGAAAACAGCTCTGCTCCTAGCAATAACCTTCGCTAGACGAGTCTCAGAGTTACAGGCACTCATGGCTGTGGAACCTTTTATCATTTTCCATCCTGACAGGGTTTCTCTAAGGACAGACCCTACATTTATGCCTAAGGTAGTGTCCAGTGTGGCCCTTAACCAAACAATTAATTTGCCTACCTTTTACCCAAACCCACAGAGTAAGGGTGAGAGACTTCTGCATTCTTTGGACATTCACAGGCAGCTATGCTTCTACTTGGACAGAACCAAAGCTTTCAGAAAGACTGAACAACTTCTAGTGGCATATGCTGCAGGATCACAAGGAAAGCCTATCTCAAAACAGACTATTTGCAAGTGGATAGGCCACTGCATTCGTTTCTGCTTTTCACAGCATGGCAAATCAGTGCCTAAGGGCATTAGGCCACATTCAAGTAGAGCAGCAGCCACTTCAGCAGCCTTCCTCAGAGGAGTACCAACCAAAGACTTCTTACAGGCTGCAACTTGGAGTTCAGCGCATACTTTTACAAAGCACGATCACTTACTTTTCTACTCTAAATCCAGGGCAGGCTTTGCCACTGCAGTTCTGCAGGGCCTGATAGCCTCTCTTAATCCTATTTAGCCAGCCTCCCAACCTTAGCTTTGGGATTCAACCCAATTGTAATGATTGCAACAGTGAATACACTCTAACATCTACATTTATGGTAGGTACACAACTGTACTTTTTGTTCCTTCAGTCCCTGTGTACTACAGGAGAGGAAGAACAAGCTCGTTTTGAAAAGACTGCTTAAACACTCCTTCGAGGAAGACTTGGCTAAGTCTTTCAATGCCTTATCCTCTCCAGCTAAAAAGGACAAAAAGACTTCTAAGAAGCGCTCTCCGGCTCAGTCTGTTTCTTCAGAGCCACCAGAGAAAATTGCTAGAACAGCTTCTCCTTTGGTTCCATTGCCCTCAGTGCCGACAGAAGGTAGCGTCTTGACTAAATCCGTATCTGCTCCCAGCCTTTCAGAGCCAGTCACAAATATTTTGGTTCGGAGCCGGTCTCCAGTTCGTCCGGGTTCTCCCTTCACGCAAGTCCCCTTCCGTAGGGAGATCCAGATCTCCAACTATATCCTCCAGGACCCTTTCCGATTACGTTGATAGAGTGAAGAAACTGCTTCAGTCATCGGTGTTGGCCAAATTGATTTTGGCTCAGATCCAGTCTGTTCCGGAGCCTATGGCTTCTTCTTTTGTTGTTCCTCCTCCAAGCCTTTCTCTGCCTTCGGAGCCAGAGTTGTCTGTTCCGTCGGGTGCCGTTAGGTCAGTTCCAGTAGCCTTGCCTGGCCTCTCTGTTCCGATTTCTGCTCCGACCCCGTTGGCTCCATCCACTGGGTCGAGAGTCTACGGTTCTCCGGTCGGACCCGAGGGGGAAGGCTCTGTTCGATCTTCATTGGTTGCAAGCCTTCCTGTCGGTGCTTCGGCTTCAGTGAGCTTGGACCCGACATCTTCGAACATAATCTCCTCTGTGCCGAGGGCTTACTACTGTATCCTCTAGTTAGTTGGCCTTCGGAGCCGGGGATCAGCCTTCGTGGTTGAGGAGCGTGCTGGCTAGGTCGTCAGCTGCATCCTACTGCACCAATACTTTGCCCCCTCCGGCACCGGTGTCTGTTTCGGATCACCCTCTATCCCTGGGCAGCAGAGACCCTAAGCCTCAGGATACCTCCATGAGTGGTCCCCAACTTTGTCTCCCCAGAGTTTTTGTCTGAGGAGCCCGCCAGAAAGAGATTGTGTAGGAGGAAACTCCTCGACTCCCCGGATGAGTCTCTCATGTCGGACACCGACCTCAAGTCATCTTCTGAAGATATTTCTTTTTCAGTTATCCATGAGATCTTGAAGCAGACAGGCGACTGGCCCTCCAAATCCCCTTCTGATGAGTCTGTGTTCCTGAAGGCTTTCGGGTGTCAACCCTCTGCCTCTTGGGTTTCTCCCCCTTTCGATGAGCTACTAGATCTTGTCTGTCAAAAGGTGTGGGAAACTCCTGACACTGGAACTGGTCCTTGGGAGACCAGTAAGTTTTTGTCCACACCCACTGACGAGGAATATCTAACAAAAGGCGTTCCAGTAGATGTTGTGGTTGTGGCAGCACCACCACCAAGAAGGAACTTGCTGAAACTTCGTCTACCGTCTATCCACCTAACACTCCTGGGCTATGGACAGGAATGGGAAGTGTGTTTACCTCAGCGGCCTTGCACTGCGGTCGCTGAACTACTTTATGCATTTTACAAGACTCCAGAGAGATCTAAAAGAGCAATGAGATTCTCTATAGGCTAACATTTGTGATGCTGTGGCACAGAAGGTCAATGCACAGATGTCTACCCTAAATTCACTTACCAACTCCTCCATGAGGCTGATCTCATAAGCAGCTGATGGAGTGAGTAGGGCAGCGGGTTTCATGGAGGCCTTCAAGTCTACGTTCACCAATGCCCCCTTTTACAGTTCCTCGTTAGGAACCAGGGTGATGGACACTCACTAGGTGCGAGCAGGAAGGAAAAACCCTGTCTGCTGTGGGAGTCAGTTTTTCCATGCCTTCTAGACTTTACCCCAAGGGCCAGAATGGTGGGAAAATGTGGTTCAGGAAGTTGCAGAGGAATTTTTCAGGACGCACAGTGTGATTTCCCCCTCCAGAGGCAGGGGAGGGGGTGGAAATTCAGGTAGATGCCACCCTAGAGGCAGAGGACACCCACGTAACCAAGGGGACCATGATTCCTTTCATGTTTCTCCCTACCAGCGCTCCTGAAGGGAGCCCTACTGTGCATCTCTGGAGCTGGTTGGCGGTTGCATTTCTTTATTCCCAGAAGCCTGGCAAGACGTCACCCAAGACAAGTGGGTATTAAAGATAATTTCCAGAGGTTATCATATTCCCTTCTCTTCTCCTCCGCCAACCAAGAGAATCCCAGACATTCCACCCAGTCACAGGGATTCCGCAAATTTAGAAATAAAAAAAGTTGATTTCAGAGAGCCATCCAGCCTGTCCCCTCAAAGTAGGATTAGGGACTTACTCCCAGATTCTTTTTGGTGCCGAAAAAAAACAGGGGACCTGAGGACCTATCTTGGATCTCAGCCGATTGAACCTTCATTTATGAAAGTTCAAGTTCCGCATGGTCACCTTGCAGTCAGTACTCCCTCTGTTAAGAGAAAGACATGTGGATGTGCTCCATTGACCTCAAAGATGCTTGCTACCATATCTAAATGGGCAGGGCATCGAGAAGTCATCTACGCTTCCGGCTGGGAGCCAGTCTTTTTTCAGTTTCGCACTCTGCCATTTGGTCTCACCACAGCCTCCAGGGTGTTCACCAAATGCATGGTAGTGGTAACGGCTCACGTGTGACATCAGGGATTCCAAGTGTTTCCGTACCTGGATGACTGGCTCCTTTCTGCCACCACCAGGCATCTACTGTTAAAGACCAGGGTCTCCACCATTACGCTGTGCCAAAGGTTAGGAAGTACTCTAAATTGGAAAAAAATCTGCCTTGTTGCCCTCGCAGCGTGTCACCTTTATTGGCACCGGACTAGATACGGTGCTCATGAGGGCCTTCTTACCAGAAGAGAGAATTCAGGCTCTGCAACAGCAAGTCTACGCCTTACTACCATTAATGAAGGTCAAGGCAAAAGTGGTCCTCAAGTTATTAGGGACATGGGATCATGCTAGTTCCCCTTGCCAGACTACACGAGGGTTCTTTTGTGGCTGCTTTTCACCCAATGGTCACTACAGCATCTTCCACTCTCCCATTCTATTCCGATTTCAAACACGTGCAAGCAGGATCTACGCTGGTGGCTTCAGGCCAGCAATCTCAATGTGGGCAAGCCTTTTGTTCCATCTTTTCCACCTGCCACAGTGACCACGGCTGCCTCCCAGATTGGGTGGGGGGGCATTATCTCAGAGGTTAGTCCAAGGCATGTGGCAGGATCACGAGACCCATTTGCATGTCAGTGTCTTGGAGATGAGAGCAGTGCTATTAGCGTTGCAAGCACTTCAGAGCTTTCTCCCTCTAGGAACAATTGCAATCCACTCAGACAACATGTCAGTGGTATGGTATCTGAACAAACAGGGAGGAACCAAATCATACCCCCTTTGCAGAGAGGCACTTCGTATTTGGCAGTGGGCGGTGTCTTCCCAACGCTTTTTAGTTGCAACGTATATACCGGGGAAGTCCAGCGTGATTGCCGACAGGCTGAGCAGAGCTATCCTAATGCCTCACAAGTGGTCCCTGAACAATTATGTTGTGGAAAAGGTATTCCACAGATGGGGTCAGCCTTGCTGCGATCCGTTTGCCAACCCCCACAATGCCAAATGCAGCAGCTACTTCACCCTTAGCCCCCCCGGAGGGAAAGACACCCAGGGACGCTCTGGTTCACATGGCCCTCTGGTCTTCTCTATGCATTTCCACTGTTACCTCTGATATCAAAGGTCATTCAGAAAGCACAGTCTTTGGGAGGCAAAATTATCCTCATTGCCCCTCACTGGCCTTGTCAGATTGAGTTTCCCTTCCCTCAACTCTAATGGACAAGCCCTGGATTCTGGAGCCAGCTCCCGATCTGTTGACTCCTATGTCAGGACAGTGCCATCCCTCCATCCAGACCCTCAAGTTGACAGCTTGGCTGCTCCAGTTCTGTCCTTGGGCTTCATGATTTTCCCTGGAAGTGGTCCATATTCTATCATCTTCCCACAAGCCTTCTACATGGAAGATTTATTCTAGTAAGTGGAAGAGATTTTCTGTTTGGGCCCATGAGAGACTTATTGATCCTTATACAGAGCCTATTTCGGCAATATTAGAATTTCTTTCTCGACTGTTAGTTAGGGATCAGCTGCAGCAACCATTAAAGTGTAACTGGCAACAATTTCTACCTTTCACATTGCTAATGAGCCCAACCTTATGGCTCGTAGGCTTTATAGGGCTTTTCTGAAAGGGGCACTGTTACTCTGACCACCAGTCTTTGATCCAGTAATGCCATGGGACCTCAATTTTGTATTACAGAAGCTCACCTCAACTCCCTTTGAGCCCGCAGCTACGTGTAACCTTAAATTCTTGTCATGGAAGACATTATTCTTGGTAGCCATACCTTTAGCTAGGTGGCTGTCTGAACTCCAAGCATTATCGATTAAGCCACCTTATTTGGTGTTTCACAAAGATAGGGTCTCCTTAAGAACCAATCCTTCCTTTGTTCCAAAGGTTGCCTCTGTTGTCAATATCAACCAATCCATTGAGTTACCTGTGTTTTTTCCTGAATTCTCCAACAAGCCAGAATTTAAGTTTCATCAGCTAGATATTCATAGGCAGTTGCTTTTCTTTTTACATAGGACAAAAGATTACAGGAAATCAGATCAAATGTTTGTCTCGTTTTCAGAGATTAGACTTAAGGTTCCTGTTTCTAAGGTAACCTTGTCTCGCTGGATCTCTGATTGCATCTCATTTATTTATGCTTCCAATGGCAAAGAATTACCCTTCAAAGTGAAGGCTCATTCTACACTATCTGTGGCTACCTTCAATTGTGTTTCAGGCTAGGATGTCTATGGATGATTGTGCTGCAGCAACACGGGCTTTGCCTCATACCTTTATTAGTCACTACAAATTAGATCTGGTCTCTAGAGGCATATCTTCCTCTGGTTCCACAGTGCTCAAGAGTATTTTTCACTGAGCCATCCAAGATAAAGATGCTAGGGACGCTGTCCCACAGTAAGAATGAAGGCGACATTGGACTAAACATCAAGAAGTTATGTACTCACCATAACATTCGATATATGTAGTCCATTTCACCTTGCATTCTTACTAACCATCCCTCCTACCCCCTCCTGGAGGACCTGGAGGTATAGTCTCTAGGTGTCAATAGTCTTTTCTGTTGGGGTTGTTCTTCTCAGTGTGTGTGCGTGCGCACTTGCAGCAAACAAGATCTGGGGAATAAACCTGTTGCATGATGGGATACATCTTAGCCACGAGCCAGTTTAAGACTTCGAGCTAGAGTATGGCCGGGTCTGAGCCGAGGTTCAGCTCTGAACTCACTGGTAAGAATGTAAGGCGAGATGGACTACATACATCGAACGTTGTGGTGAGTACATAACTTCTTGTTCCATCACTTGCTTTTGTTACCCTTTTGTTCTATTGCCATGGTTGAGTTTTCTTCTAAATGACTATAAACTCTGTCTGCATCAATTCCAGTGTATAGTTTATATATCCTTGGAAGGCAAGTTATTGGTCTGTAGATTTTGGGACATCTTGCAGGTTCACTCTTAATGAGTAGTATCGTTTTTCCTGTTAACCAGTTTGGCATCTGTTTGCGGTACACACACAGTTCTTACGCGTATCTAAATCTTCATGTAAAGATGTTGATACTTTTAGCTAGAAGTTAGGTACTGCCTCTGGGCATGGGATTTTCCAGTTTAGGGCTTTCTTAATTTTGTTTCAATTTCTCTGGCTGTTATTTCATCCAATTTCATATCCTGTACGTTTGAACTTTTTATTCTTTTTTTTACTTCTATCCATTCGGCATGCTTTTGCCCCTTTGTTTTCTTAATTTAAAGAAACATCTGTTCATTATTACTTGGTTATGTAGGTTCATAGGTCAGTACTCTGCTATCTGCCCAAGGGCATTTATAAGCCTAGCCAGCGTGTGTTGCCTTTTGCCAACCCCTTAGATTAGTTCTCTGTGCCTCTGACCAGCAGAGCCATTAGTTCCCTGTGCCTCTGTTCAGCACAGCCACTGCAGTCATCCCCGGGGTAAATTTTCTGTTTCCCATCCACCCGTCAAGGTTTCTCTTGAGTGCTAGTGAGGGGCTCTGCCTGATGCATATTGGAATCTTATTCCAAAGCATGGGGAATCTCTGGGTCAGGAATTTATCCCTCCAGCATGTCCTATTTATCATTGTGGTAAGGTTTATATGCCTAGAGTGTGTGGCTCTCAGGATTTTGTTTTTTTTAGGTGGAGCATATCCATCAGTTCTGGGTTGGACATGGCCTTGTATGTCAAGCAGAGATCCTCTCAGTAAGCGGTATGCAACAGAGTACAGCTGGAGTTTCTTTAGTCGGGCTGCATAGGTCATCTGTTTGAGGCCAGTAATCCTTTTGGTGAGGTACTTTTGTGGTCTTTCCAGCTGTTGCAGGTGTCTTGTAAGGTACATCCCAAATGGGGTGTTGTATTCTATAATGGGTCTAATAAGTGATGAGTAGAGAGGCACAATAACCTCCTTTGTTCTGGATGAGAACCCTTTTGAGATTAGGTGGGCCATGTAGGATTTTCTAACCACCTTGGCAATATGATTATCAAAGGAGAGATTGCTATCTACTTGGGTCCCCAGATCACTTATTACTTTTTCTGTATTTAGGGGACTACCACCTATGTGGTAGTTCACGGGTACTTTGTTTTTTCCAGAGGGGACGACTGTGCACTTCTTGGCATTCAGCTTGAGGCCATGATTTTGACACCAGGTATCCGTCTCAGTGAGACCCTTCTGGAGGGTGTCTGTATCAGCCGGAGAATCAGGTATGGCCCCTTAGTTTGCAGTCATCTGCGAACTTGGTCAGCCAAAGTCCTCCTGTGCTTGCCTGTACCTCTGAGAAGTATATACCGAACAGGAGGGGTCCTAGGACTGAGCCCTGGGGGACGCCACTTGTAACAGGTTTGGAGTCGGACCTAGAGTCTGCAACTCTCACCATGTTGGTTCTGAGCGCCAATTTGCAACCCATCTCGTGACGTAGGGGTTAATGTTCAGGTTAGTGAGTTTGTCTATAATGCCAGAATGGGGAATGGTGTTGAAAGCCTTTGCAAGGTCTAGGTAGGCTGTGTGGACCTCCTTACCCTCATCTAATGCTTTGGTAACTGTCTTAAAGAAGTCCAAGTTTAGGAGGCATGATCCGCCCTTAAAGCCAAACTGGGTGGGGTCCAAAGTTTGGAGGTTCCTAATGTCTCTGTTAATGAGTTCCATAATGATGCCCTCCATAGCCTTACAGACCAGGCTAGTCAGGCTTATAGGGCGAGTTCTTTCAGTATAGATCTAATACTAAGTATACCATTCAAACCTGGGTAATTATATGCTCTAAACCTGATAATCTGTTTACATTCTTCTTTTTCTGTTAAATCGATATCAACCCCTCTTGTCTGCTCTTCAGTAACCTGTAAAATCATAAATTTAAAAGAAATTTGTATTTTCCTTTATATCCTTATATAGTGCATGTGTTTCTATGCATCTCATTGTTTCTGATAAATGGTCACCTATGCTGTCTTTAAACCTGTGATTAGTCTTACCTGTGTAAAAAGATTTACATCACATTTTGCCATATAAATAATTTTGGATTCACAGCTTCCTTGGGCTTGTAATGTAAATAATGTAAAAACTTTCCCATTTACTGGATGTGAAATAATATTTCCCCATATACATATATATATATATATATATATATATATATATATATATATATATAATTTTTTTTGTAGTAAATGTATCAACTACAACCATAAGTCCCATTCCTATCACTTTAAATACTAATAATCATTCTTTGTAACGTAATCTATTTTTCAGAGTTCTTGATTTCCTCGATCCAAAATTAGGTCCTCCTTCCACTGTTTCTTTCAATTGAGGTGTCTTGTAATGGCTGCCAGTGCTTCCTAATGTTCTTTACATCATTTGTTTTTCTATTCTAGCTAAAACACACCTACACTTCTGTTACCCCTATTATTTTGTGATTCACAAGTCCTTTCAGAAAATATAGATTTCGCTTCATTGTCTTGTATCCCTTATTTCATTTTTATAATCAGTTATTCTGTTATGATTATACCCTCTGGATAAATTCATCCGCTATCACCTCTTACTGATTTTCCATGTTTGTATCCACTGTGTTTAATCTGGCTACTCTGTAGCATCTGATTTTTCAATATATTGTTAAAAGTAAATGGCTGCATACTAGTATGGTGTAGATAGGTGTTCCACTTAACATTTTTCTTATATAATGATTGTCTTTTGTATTTCTTTCATTCTTTGTGGTGTCTTTGGCTTTTCCCGGTTAGGGGTCGTCTCAGCGAAACTCCCGTCTGCTAATAATTGGCAGTGGATTTTTACGTTGCCGAGTTGCCAGCCCGGCACCCAGCCTTCAAAGAAGGTACGCCCATTCACACATGCACCTACCTGCATGTCTTTAACGTCACTCGACCACAGAGAGGACATGCAGACTCCACGCACACACAAGCACTCCAGCCAAGAATCGAACGGGAAAACCTCTTGCTGTGGAACGACAACACTAACCGCTGCACCACCGCAGCCTTCATTCATTCACTCTGTGTGATATCCAAAGCGTCAATTTTAGTATAGTGTACCGTCTTGTTAAATGTTAAAAATTGGTCGTATGTGTAATAAACTCATCCAAGGTAGGTAATGTATCATCCCATATTAGAAACGCGTCATCAACAATCCTTTTGTAAAACAGTACTTGTTTACAAAATTGGCTTTTATCCTGTGAAATAATGTATTCATTTTCCCATATGTTTGACTGTATTAGCATAGGTGTTGGCTACTGGTGTACCCATTGCCGCACCCTTTTCTTATTTATAGTATTTGTCTTGAAATATAAAGATGTTCTTGATCAACATGTTTAACAGGTCACTTAATATGTTAATATTCATGTTTGCAAAAGATAATGACATTTTCTAACCAATTTTATTTCTGAAGCATTGGGTGTAGGTGTAAGTAGTCCTCATCTAATGTCACAAAATAATCATTCACATGTTTATCAACAAGCCACATGTAAAACTGATGTTTGTGTTTCACTGTTGCAGTCCTGACTTGTGGGATTTCCTGCCGTGAAAGCCCTTGGCCAGCCTGACTACCAGAGAAAAATGTCCCTCCATAGGCTAGTGGATGCCCAAACTGGCATCAGTGTGTTACGGTATGTAGGGAGCCAGTTGACGTCATGATATCAGTCTTTTCTTACCGTTAGATCCCAAAGCAGTGTATCAGAGTGTCAGGTGGTCTGCACCAGAGAAAAGAAGTCAGAAAGGTAAGTGCCCATTAGAGAACTCTTTTTCTCTCTCTAATTCATGACAGATAAGGTAAACAATTGTCTTCTCTGTGGTAAACAGATCCAATGCAGAAATTTCCACTCTGTGTCACCTGTTTAGGCCTGGATCACAACGTCCCTAGTTGCCATTTTTGTGCCTGCTTTTTAATTCTGGGATGATCAGATATAGGGCTGAGATCATACCTAGATTCCTTAGACTTTAATCTTCCCATCAGTGTCTGATGGTGTCCATTGGGTGTTGAGGTTGAGCAGCTTTAGGTGTAAGATGGGAAGAAGATTGGAGACCCAAGATTAGGGTCTTGGACGACAACCATTCTCCATCTGTTTCTTCTTCTAGGCTTGTGAACGTTGAAGAAGGCAAGGTGCTTTTGCAGCCCCCTTTTATGTTTGAGCTTGTGGAGCAGACCTATTAAACCCATTCAGAGCCCATCGTGCAGTTTGCTCCCTCTACTTCCGCAGAAGCCCTTGCTTTCAGCTAGTCTGTTGGGTCTGGGGCCGCTCCGCAGGCCTTGGCTTTCAATGAGCACATGTTAACCAGTGATGCTCCTTTGCAGTTTTGGACTACACTGGTTCCTCATTCCTCCGGAGAGACAGACATCAGAATTTCAGATATCCCTAGGTCCAAGGCCAAAGAGACTCCTAAGAGGGTTGCTTCTGCAGGGCTGTCTCCTAGGCCTATCAGCTCAGTTTCTCAGGAATATCAGCAAGACATGATTAATCTAGCTGAAGGACCTGAGTTCCATAGTTAGATTAAAACAAGCCCTTGGGGATCCTTCCACAGGAAAAAAAGAAGAGGTATCCTACTTGTAAAATTTTTCCAGATCCTCTTGAATCTGCTGCGAATTCTGACTAAGGGGGTCTGATTCTGAAAAAGGGCTTTCCCTTCACTTCTTTTGAGGAATCAGATTCTGAGGAGAACCTGCCATCTGCTCCCCCCAGAGGATATTACCTTTGAAGAGACCCTCCCTGCTATGAGGGAACATTTCCAGTGGGAAGCACAGGAATTCCCTCAGTCTAAAAAGATAATTAGGGAGTTCCTGGATCTACCAAGGCACAAACCTCTTGCTATTCGTCCTGTTTTAGAGGTGGTTGAGGATGTCTTCGTAGATTCCTCCTTGAATCCTGACCGTCTTCCCCCAGCCCCTCGAAAACCTGACTTGTTCTATAAGGTAAAGGGCTCCCATAAATATCTTTTCAAAAATCCATCTGCTGATTCAGAGGTGGTCACCCCAGGACCCAAGGGGGCTACAGCTAGTTCCTCTAGAAACTGTCTACCTATGGATAGAGAGAGCAGTCTCCTTGATAATTTGGGAAAAGGTATATACCTCAGCCACCCTAACCATGAGGGCTCTCAGCGGTCAGTTTTGCATGATTAAATGTCAGCAAACCATCCTTGGTCAGCTAAAACAAATGGTGTCTTCCCTTGACTTTTCTAAGGAGCTTTTGGGTCTCTGCCACTCCGGTTTATGGGTAGCTAGGCATTCCTTCTACTGTGGCTATGATGCTAGAGAGGCTTCTAGCTTGGGTAGCAGTCACTGGTTCTGTTATTGGAAGGCATGCATGGCTTGGGGAGCAATCTCTTCCTGACCATGTTAAATCAAACCTCCTTGATGCTTCCCCCTAGATAACGACTTCCTCTTTGGATCTAATGCTGAGGCTGTTCTTAAAAAGATGTAAGACAAAACTTAAGTCTATGCAGACAGTGAAAAACTTCCTTTAAGATAGTGTTTCATGTTGCAGTCCTGACTTGTGGGATTTCCTGCTGTGGAAGCCCTTGGCCGTCCCAACTGCCAGTGTAAAAATCTCCCTCCTCCTAAGGGGGTCTATATTAGTTCAGTGAAGACTGTAATGAGCAAACACCAGTTGGGCGACACCAACTGAACAAATATTGCAAACATTGAAAGAGTGAACGGAGCTCGATGTAGGGAATTCTTCCCTTTACTTCAATGTAGTGCGAACTCTGAGTTGGTATATTTAAGTAGCGGGGGTGTGGGGGGGCTTGCCCCCTGCATAAAACACTTAATGACAGTTTTCCTGTCTTATATTTTTTTATATCTGATTTGAAATGTTCAAACTTCGACCATATGGTATTTGGAGTTTGAAACTTTCGTTCCAATAATAGACCCCTTCTAAGGCTGGTGGACACTCTACCTTGATATCAGTGTACTTGGGTATAAAGGGAGCCAGCTGATGCCATGACATCTGTCTTTTCTTGCCGTCAGAGCCTGAAGCAGTGTTTCAATGTGATGGTTGGTCCACACCAGAGAGAAGTCTTTTAAAGCTAAGTACCCCATTGGAGAACTTTCTTGTTTTAACTCCTGTCAAATAAGGTTAACAATTCTGTGCTGTGGTAAGCAAATCCCATGCCAAGACTTTCATTCATTGTGTCACCTATCTAGACCCAGATCATGACATCCGTAGCTGGCGTTTTTGCGCCCGTTTCAGTTCTAGGACTGTCACGCATAGGGCCGAAGTCTTAGCTAGGCATCTTAGTCTGCCTTCTTCAGATCACTCTATGGCATCTGCCAGTCGTCCCGAGGTTGAACTCCCTAAGCGTAAGAAGGGCAAGGGAAAAAGAACCCAAGCTTAGGGCCTTGGATGACAACCATTCACCATCTGCCAGTCCCCCAAGGCTTGTAATTGCTGAAGAAGGCAAGGCACTTTTGCAGCCCCCTTCTGCAGCCGAGGTGGTGGTGCAGGCCTCTGTCAAGACCCTTATGGAGTCCGACATGCTGTTGGGTCCCTCGACTTCTACACAGGCCTTGGCTTTCAGTTTGTCTGATCCGGAGTCACTCAGCAGACCTTGGCTTCTGACCAGCAATCTTATATTGGCAATGTTCCTTCGAGGCATCAGCTTGCATCAATTTTGCCTTACAAAGAGACTGGCATCAGGATTAGGGACGTACCTATGCCCAAGGCCAAAGCTATTTCTTGGGTTCTATCTCAGGTCATATGCCTAGGCCTACTGGCTGCCCCTCAGCAGGTTCAGCAAGATGTGGTCAAGTTAACAGAGGACCTTATTTTCTTAGAGCTAGGCAACCCCCCAGGGAAAAGGGATCCTATCCTTGAAGTTTTCTCTGAACCCCTGATTCAGATGAGGATTCTGACCAGGAGGAGGGTGTCTTTGAGGCAGAGCCTGTAGAATAGTGTGTGGGCGAGCGTTTGTGTTGTAACTTTTAAGAAGTGTTTGAAGGTCAGCACGTGCATATTAATAGCAAGCACATGCTAGCTTCAGTGCTATTTTGAGTGCACAGCCAGAGTGAGTGAGCATGTATGCGTGCAATAGCTAGTTTGTAAGTTTACCCAAATTAAAATTGATCCTCAGTCCTGATGTGTTTGTACATAATAAAGCTGCTTGAACAGAACCCACGAAGGCTCGTCTACTTTATCCTGACTTAATGAGCGACAAACTTGCACAAATGTTTTATTTTATAAAAAAAGATAAAAATGAAGCACTACAAGGGAACAAACCACATTATTAAACAAACAAGAGGCATAGAAGATTTATTTAATTGTTTAAAATTAAGATGTTTGATAAAATGATCATCAGAAAAGCACTTAAGGGGGTTGGAATTACTTCAGAATTGCAAAACGAGGGTGTTTAAATTAAAACAGGCATGTATAGAGTAAAACGAGCACAAGAAAAGTATAATGGGCACGGAAAAAGATTAAACGAGCAAAACTAATATAAGGGCAAAAAGGGCACACTAAGCATAAGTAAAGCAAGGCGACTGCATGTTTTTTGGCAAAGTACTGTGTTTTGGCATAACTACTATTTCGCATTGTATTAAGGACATAAACTAGAGTTATTTAAAGTATATCAAAGTGTGTAGAGTGCTTGCAGTGTGTGCTTTATTGCTGTGCATTTATTCCAAAGTGTGTGTGCAAGGTGCAACTATTTTGTGAAGTACAGTCAAAATACACACATTTCAAAAAGTTTCTTGTGCTGGGTGTATCTATTGGCAAAGTGCCGCCATTAGTGTTTTTCTTGCACTGTAAAGAGTTGTTTAGGAAAGTACAGCTGCTTTGGGAAAGTTTGTATGCTTGTGTACTGTTTTCGCAGAGTGCTGTTTGAAATGTTTCTTTCTCTGATCTTCTTTTTGTCCAGTGTATTTGCACAGTGCAGTTACTTTAAAATGTTTCTTACACTGATGAGGTGATTTCGTACAGTACAGTTATTTCAAGAGTATTCTGGGGCCCAAGACTCTAATTTTGCAAAATTCAGTTATTCAAAGGCTTATTTTGCAATTGGGCATAGTTAAAAATACTGGCATAGATTTCTGGCATGTGTGTGTTCTTGCATACTTGCGAACGCCTTCACTGGTATGTGTTAATATGGCTGACTGATTTCAAAAGCCATCACCACTTGTATGTGATCAGAATATTGCAGAGAATTGGAGGATATTTGAACAAGAGTATATTTGTATACAAGCAGCTTACTCGACCAAAGATGCACGCACCAGGGCATTCATTTTGCTAAACTTAGCTGGGTCAGAGGTCATTGAAAGAGAGTGTTCATTTGTGTATGCGCCAGCAGTATATGCGAGAGAAGGTGAAAACAGTCGTATTGTTCAGGCTGGATCAAGGGAAGACCCTGAGTATTTGAAATGCAAGATCAGGGAAATGTGTAACCCCCAGGCAAATACTAAATTAGAGAAGCATTTGTTTTACACACGAGATAAGAAACCAGGGGAAACTTCTGCAGCTTACATTACTGACCTGAGAAACAAGATTAAAACGTGTTGGTTTGGTGACTTAAAAGATGAATTGACAAAGGGCAGGTTTGTGTGTGGTATTAATAGTGCTGCAGTGAAAAAGATTTTGCTTTGTGACGATTTAACACTGAGCAAAGGTAATGAGATTTGTCAAATCCGTGAAATTACAGAAAGGCACACGAGTATGCTTGCTGATGAGCATGGTTTCAGCAGGCTCTAGAGCAAGTGTAGATGGCATGCAACACGTGGCTAGCAGAAGCAGGCCTAAGGACATGGTACCTGCTACCCCTGCAGGCTCCCCAGGTAAAACCTGTAGTTTTCCAGCAAGTTCTGAGAAAAGGACATGCTCACTGCAGTACAAGGGTGAGTCAGCAAAACCCAAATCCAGCTTTATTGTTAACTGTTGGAATTGTGGTGCCAATCCTGAATCTGAAAGAGAAACATGCTTAGCATTTGGTCAGACATTTTCAGACATTTTGCAAATCAAGTAAACCTCACACATTTATAAAGGGGGATCACTCAAAAAAGCAAATTGATCATATAGAGAGCTGTAATTCTACTTTTGACATAAATGTATCAGTAATTGATGAAAAGGTTGATGCAGTAAATTTGTTGGTAGTGAAGTGTTCTGTACTGTGTCCAGATCAATGGTAAATCCACCAAGCTTAAAGTAGACACTGGCTCAGTGTAATGTTATGTCAGCAGACACGTTTGCTAAGGTGAGAACTGGCGAACCACTCAAATGTGGCTGGTTGTGCGAAACTTTTGTTGCTTTTGGAGGTGAAGAAATTCAAACTGAAAGCTCAGTAGTACCTTCATGTTATTTGGCCAGGAGCTGTTGCAACTTATTCTATGTAGTCTGAAGACCTGTGCAGTCATTATTGGGTCTCAGAGACAGTTTGAGAATGAGTTTGCCATTCTTTACCAAAGAAGTTCATCATATAAGGACATGTCCTAGTTCCAATTTTACTGAATCTATTGTCTGAGTATACCGATGTTTTCAATGATAAGTCGGGGCAACTTCCAGTTGTGTATTCTATGAAGTCTGACCCAGAGGTCAGTTTAGTGGTCAGACTGGCAAGAAATGTTCCAATAGCTATGCAAGATAAAGTTAAAACTCAGTTGGATAAAATGGTGCAGCAAGGTGTGATTTGCCCAGTCACAGAATCAACTAAATGGGTGTTGTCTGTGGTAGCAGCCCACAAAAAAAGGCACAGATGAAATCAGAATATGTATTGACCCAAGAGATTTGAACAAAGCATTAGCGAGACTTGCATCACCCAGTGTGTACAGTTGAGGAAGTCATAGCCCTAATAACAAATGCCACTGTTTTTTGGCAGGTAATGCTTGATCACAAATCCTCACTACTGACTATGTTCAGTACCTCGTTTGGCAGGTACATATTCCTTGGGATGCCATTTGGAATAAATTCTGCATGTAAAGTCTCTCACCGTGCAATGGAGCAAATTATTTCAGGTTATCCTTGTGCCATAATAGTAGATTTATTGGTTGGAGGCAGTGGTGAAGCAGAGCATGACAGAAACCTTGAGTTCTAGACAGAGCACGTGAAGTGAACTTAAAGTTCAGTCTTCTGAAGTGCAAATTCAGACTACCAGAGGTTGCATTTGCAGGTCATTTACTAGCACTGGCTTGCGACCAGACCTGTCCAAGCAAGCAGCCATTCTTGAGATGCCAACTCCAGATAATGTTTAAGCTCTACAACATTTTTTTGGCATGGTCAACAATTTAGGCAAGTTTATACCAGACTTTAGTGTGTTGACAGCACCTTTGAGAGAGCTGGCATGCAAAAATGTTATGTCTTGGTTGGAACAGCATCAAAAAGCATTTGAAGATCTTAAGCAGAAAATTGCCACCCCACCTACATTAAGATACTATGGTGTTCATTGGTAGGTACTAGGCTATTGGCCCTAGAGCCTATATAAGCCTAGCCAAAAAAGTACCCTGGCTTTTGTCAGCCAAGAAAATTATTTTCCTGTGCCCTTGTCAAGCAGAGCCGAAGAGGTGATCCCCAGGGTAACTTTCCTTTTTCCCATCCAATAAACAAGATTTTTCTTGAGTGCAAATGAGGAGCTTTGTTTGATGTAGATAGGTAGTTGCATGGGAAGTCTCTGACAGGTATCTATCCCTCCAGCATGTTCTGTTTATTGTGGTGACAAAGTTTAGGTCCCTAGAGTGTGTAGCTCTGAGGGATTGGGATTTCTTTAAGTGGAGTATGTCCAGTAGCTCTGGGGTTGACATAGCTTTGTATGTTAGGCAGAGACCGCCTCTGAGTAGGTGATGTGCGATGGAGTAAAGCTGGAGTTTTGAGACAGCCTGCTTAGGGCATCTGTTTGAGGCTGGTAATCCTCTTTGTGAGGTATTTCTGAATCCTTTCCAATTGTGGATGTCTTGTGAGGGCATACCAAAAGGGGCATTGTAATTTATAATGAGTCTAATGAGTGACGAGTAGAGGGGAACAATGACCTTTTATTTTCTCCTGGATAAGAAACTTTTTGTGATGAGGTGTGCCACGTAGAAGGATTTCCTGACTACTGTGGCGATGAGATTGTCAAAGGAGAGACTACAGTCCACCTGTGTCCCAAGGTCTCATCACACTTTCGGTGTTAAGTAGGCTGCCACCTATGTGGTAGTTCATGGGTGCAGAGTTTTTACCAAAGAGATGACAGTGCAGTTTTTGGTATTGAGCTCGAGGCCATGGCTTTGAAATCAGGCATATGTCTCAGTGAGGCCCTTTTGTAGGATGTCCACATCGTTAGGAGTTTCGATTATGGCTCCTAGTTTGCAGTCATCTGCAAACTTCATTAGCCAAAGACCTTTTATGTTAGCCTGTACTTCAGAGAAGTAGATTCCAAACAGGAGAGGACCCAGGACTGAACCCTGTGGTACTCCACTTGTCACTGGCCTGAAGTCGGATTTGGAGTCTGCTACTTCCACAATGTGGGTTCTGTCAGTGAGCCAGTTGGCAACACATCTTGTGACCTAGGGATTTATACCTGGTTTAGAGAGTATCTATGATTCCAGAGTGGGGGATGGTGTCAAAAGCCTTGCCAAGATCTAGATAGGCTGTGTGAACCACCTTACCCTCGTCTACGACTGTGGTGACTGCTTCAGAAAAGTCTATCTGGTTTAGGAGACATGGTCTGCCTTTTACAAATCCAAACTGGGTGGGGTCCAGAGTTTGGAGATATCCAATGTCTTTGTTTATAAGCTCCATGATGCGTTCCATTGCCTTGCAGACCAGGCTCATCAGGCTAATGTGCCGGTAGTTCCCAGGGTCTGTGTTGGCTCCCCTTTTGTGGAGTGGGATAACCATCGCAGTGCGCCATTCAGTGGGCACAAAACCTTAGGTGAGGCTATGATTGAACATGGTGTTTAGGTGGGGTGCCAATTCGTTCTGTAATTCATGTAGAACACAGCCTGGGATGTTTTCGGGTCCCATGGATGCTGTGTTTTTGGCTTTGGAGAGTGTGGTTTTTACCTGTGCAGTCATTATTACAGGAACTTTGCGTTCTTCCAGTATAGAGATGGGCCCTTTACCGGGTGAGGGGGGGGGGGGATAAAGTTAGCACTGAACCTATTTGCCAGGATGTTGGCAGTATCAGTTGGTTCTGTATATTTAGTGCCATTGTGCTGTAACTCAGTGCAGATCAGTGTTACCTTTGAGATTCTTGACATAGCTATAGCATGCTTTGTGGTTGTCTTTAGAATCTGTGGCAATTTTGTTTTCGTAACTAGCTTTGGAGGATTTTGAGGGATCTCAGCTTCTTACTGAGGCTGACCAGGGAGTTCCTCCAGTCATGGGATTTTACTCTTTTTTTTAAAGTGCATTTTTGTAAGATTCAGCAGTCTTACCTGCTTTGTCCGTCTGCATGGGTGTTAGTTTTAAGCATGAAGTTAGCTTTGGAGAAATTTTTTATGGTTTCCCTAATGGGGGGTGGGGGCGGGATGTGGATGTCTAGGGTGATTAGCTTGTGGTCGGATATGACCAACGAGGAATTGACCTCTGGTGTGGAACACTTGGTCACCCATGTTGGTAATGACCAGGTCTAGGATATTGCTGCCACTGATGGGGGTGTGGATAAGTTGATCCAAGGTGTTGGAATTTATAAATTCCAGAAAACGTTGAGCAAAAGAGTTGGTACATGAATAGTTTTCCCAGTTAATGGTGACATAGTTAAAATCGCTTGTTAAGGTGTTGGGTTGTACTGTAATATTTTCCAGTGTATCAAGAAATGAGGGGTGGGAATTCTGGGGCATGGTGGGGATCTGTAGTAAGTTGCAATTTGGATTGTGGTTTTGCCCAGAGTTAGTTGCACTTGGATAATCTCGGATGCATTATGCTAAGCAACTAGCCCGGAGGTGTGGATATCCTTAATGAATATGGAGACGCTTCCGCCTTTAGTATTTCGGTCCAGATTAGGTGGCCGAAAGGTGTGGTATGAATTATAGCCTGGTAATACAGGGGTGCTCTCTGGAGCCTTGAACCAGGTCTGTCACTTCACAGATGTCTGTGTTCTCCATTTTAAGGAGTGCCTCGAGTGACTGCATTTGGAGGTTTAGACTTCTGTCAGTAAATCAGCAACTCTTTCCTGTGATGCTTCAAAATTTGGTCTTGCCAGAATTGTTCTTCAAGAAGGTGGACCAATAGCCTATGCATCTAGATCTCTTACCCAAACTGAAATACAATATCCTCAAATTGAGAGAACTTTTGGCAATAATAATTGCATGTTCAAAGTTTCATGATTATAACTATGGTCAAGCTATTGAGATTGAAACTGATCAACCTCTAGTTACTATTTTAAAGATCTTTGCATTCACTTACAGCGAGATTACAAAGAGTGATGCTCAAATTGCAAAAGTACAACTTCAAAATGGTCTGTACGAAAGACAAACTTCTTAATCTGGCTGATACCTTATCCAGATTGCCCAGAAAAACAACGGAACAGCTTTATGCAGAGAATTTTTACTTTCATGTCATGGAAGTGTATAATTTTTCTACCACGAGATCTGAGAGATCATACAAAGACTGATCCAATTTTGCAAAAGCTCAGCCACTACATTAATGTTGTATGGCCGTCAAAGCATTCTAGTGTACCACTTAAAGTGCAAACTTATTTTCCTTACAGTGAAGAGATGTTGATGGAATATGGCATTATTTTCAAAGGTCCTAAAATTGTTCCTGCTTCCTTACAACATGATATGCAGATTTTGCATAGTTGTCACCCAGGTTCCGAATTTGCCAAAAGAAGGGCGTGAGGACTAGTATTTTGGCCTTTTCTAGCAAAAGGCATTGTTAGAGTATTGTCTTCTTGTTCAGTATGCAGTAGTACTAAACCACATTTAGAAAAAGTACCACTTCAGCTATGTCAAGTTCCTGAACTACCTTGGTCAACAGTAGCCAGTGATGTATTCGAGTGGAGCAGTCAGCATTACTTAGTGTTAGTAGACTCTTATTCGATCTGGTTTGAGATTGATTTACTACCTAGCCTAACCTCTACTGTTAACAATTTGAAACTTCATTTCTCACTCCGTTGTAGTCAGTTATTTCTGACAATGGTACCCAGTTTACCAGTTTGTTTCAGAAATTTGCTTAAAGGATGGGACTTTATACATGTTACTAGTAGTCCAGAGTATGCACAGTCAAATGGATTCACTGAAAGTGCAGTACAGAATGCAAAGCAATTGCTGGAGAAATCAAAGCATGATAATATAGATGTCTTTGTTGTCTTTCGGCTTTTCCTGGTTGGGGTCGCCAAAGCGGAACTCCGGTCCGCTAATGATTGGCAGTTGATTTTTACGTGCCGAGTTGCCAGCCCTGTTGCACAACCTTCAACGAAGGTACGCCCATTCACACATGTTTCCACGCAGAAGACGCTCTAGCTGAGAGTCGAACCGGACATAGTCTTACTGTGAGGCAACAACGCACCACCACCGCGGAATATAGATGTCTTTGAATTTACTTAATCTCAGAAGTGTACCCAGTGACAATATACTTGGCTTGCCTGCTGAGAGACTTGTATCTAGGCAAACCAGAACAGCGTAACCTATTAGTTCCAGTTTGTTGAGGCCTAAAGCTAAGAACAACAGGACAATTAGAGCTCAACTTTTCAGAAAGTGTCCTTTCCAGAAGTCCAGTTATAACCAATCAAACAGATTTCTTCATCCATTGAAAGGAGAGACGGTGAGGATACAAACTGCGAAAGGTTTCGACCTGATTGGTCAAGTAACAGGTATATGTACCGAGCAAAGATCCTCCTTTGTAGAATCTGAGGGTGTGGAGTAATCGCAGACATAATCTTCCTGTGTCAGAATCTATGTTGCAGCATTTTTCCTGTGATAGACTCCAGATCTCAGCGCAATCTAGACAATGTTCCTGTTGCAGAACATGTCTTATCTTCTACTTCTGCTCCTGATGATGATCCCGATGCCCCCAAAGTTGAACATTCAGCAGGGACAGTCCCCGTTGCTAGACCTAATTCCAATTTCTATATAACACGATTTGGTCATATTTCCAGACTTGGTGAGAAATACAGAGCAACCTGGACATAACTGTCTATTTGTATTTAGTTCTGTATAATTACATGACAGAATTATTTGTATCACTTGCATGTCAGTGTCATCAATATTGCATGACTCGTTTCTCAGAGGGAGGATGTAGAATAGTGTGCATGTGTTTTACCTTTAAGAAGCATTTCAAGGTCAGCGTGTGCATATAAATTACAAGCACGTGCTAGCTTCAGTGCCATTTTGTGTGTAGCCGGATGTAGAATAGTGTGCATATGTTTTACCTTTAAGAAGCATTTCAAGGTCAGCATGTACATATAAATTACAAGCACGTGCTAGCTTCAGTGCCATTTTGTGTGTAGCCAGAGTGAGCATGTATGAGTGTAATAGCTAGTTTATAAGTTTACCCAAGTTAAAGTTAAGCCTCAGTCCTGATTTTTGTACATAATAAAGCTGCTTGAACAGAACCCACAAAGGCTTGCCTGTTTTATCCTGATTAGACGAGCGACGGGACCCTTCCTTACTTTTGAAGATTCAAACTCTGATATGTCTTCAGCTAGACTTCCTGAAGACATCACTTTTGGGGAAACACTCCATGCCATGAGGGAGCATTTCCAGTGGGTGGCACAGGAATACTCACAATCTAAAGAGGGAGTTCCTTCACCTCCTGGAACACAAACCTTTGGCTTTTCCTGCTGTGTTGAAGGTTGGTAGAGGATGTTTTTATGGACTTTTCCCTGAATCCAGATTCTGTACCTCTAGCCTGTCGAAAACCAGACAGGTTTATAGGAGCTGGACTCACATAAATACCTCTTCAAAAACCCCTCTGCTGACCCAGAGGTTTTCACTCCAGGTCCCAAAGGAGCAAGAGTCCGCTCTTTAAAGTACCCTTTACCTACTGACAAAAAAGAAAAAAAAGCAAGGCCCTGGATAGGTTTGGTAAAAACAAAGTCCACACTTATGCTACCCTAGCCATGAGACCCCTTAACTGCCAGTTTCACATGATAAAATACCAACAAAGTATTTCAGATAAAATGAAGCAAAAGATATTCTCCCTGGAATACAAGAACATTAGTTCAATAAAGTCAGTTAAGTGTTTACCGCTTCTGCATGGGTTATTGGTAGTGTTTTTATTTTATTCAGTTATTTCTAAGGAATTGTTGGACTTTTGCCATTCCAGCTCAAAGGTGGCTAGATGATCATTACACTGTGGCTATGATGTTGTGGAGGCCTTCAGCCAAGCTCCTGTACTTGGCTCTGTCATTAGAAGGCATGCTTGGCTTTGGAAACAGATCCTGCCAGACGATGTCAAATCGAAACTTGAAGATTCACCCCTGGGTATGGACTTCCTTTTTGGACCAGAGGCTGTGCTAAAGAAGATGGAAGATAAAGCCAAATCTATGCAAACTGTCAAGGGCTTTCTCCAAGATGTCCTTCAAGGATGCATCTGCAGTCCTTACAAATAGGTTGTCCTGTCGTCAGGCAGCCCTTCGGTCGGCCGGATTCCAAAGTCTGGGTCTGGCCTCGGCTGATGTCGCACTTCACCCGACGTCATAGCTGCAGTTATTCGGGTATAAAGGTATCAGCCGATGCCATCTTCCCCAGTCTTTCTTGCCGCGTGGCGCCCGAAGCAGAAGCTGTTCGCAAGTGCCGGTCGGTCAGAACCAGAGATTACTACTACCGAAGACTTCTAAAAAGCTAAGTACCCCGTTGGGGACTCTTTCTTGCCTCAGCCGATGTCAGAAAAAGTGAATAACTGTTTAACTTGTGGGAAACAAATACCTCATAAAGATTTCCACTCTTACTGCTTACCTTGTCTAGGCCCAGACCACGACGTAGCAGCTTGTCTAGCCTGTGCTTCTTTCAACCGGCGGACGCTTAGACGTCGGTCGGAATTTGCTGAGGAGTTTTTCGGCTCCGCTTTTGCTTACATTATGCCGTCGGATATTCCGACTACGCAAATATCTAAAAAGCGCAAGGAAAAGGACCGACACTCGCGGGCCGCGGTTTCGGCCGAAACCGCGGTTAAGCCAACCGCGAGTGTCTCTGTTTCGGCTAAAACAGAGTCCACGGTTCTTCCTTCGGCCGAAAGCATACCTCCTACCGAGGCCTCATCCAGCATGGTTGAATCTGCTACTGAAATCCCACCCGCTCTTGCAGGTTCACAGGATTTATCTGATACTATCCCTTTGGATATTTCTAACCCTGCACGTGGAGCTGCTAGGCCACCTGCATCCATGTCGATTAAGGCCTTTGCCAGGGCTAAAGCAGCAAAATCTACCAAAACTTTGCCTGCTAAGACCCCCTCTCACAGGCCTAGCTCTAGTTCACAAATGCTTAGTCTAGCAGAGGATCTCATTTCTTTGATCCGGGGATCCCAACCTCACCCGGACAGGGCCTCTCACCCACCTCCAGAGAAGAGGCCTAGAGTAGAGCCCCCTGAGCCAGTATCTTCAGATGACTCCTCTGATGAATCAGATAATTCAAACCCTCCAGTGGGCCCTTATTCTCCTTATGAGGACTCTGATGCAGAAGAGTCCATTCTTCTGCCTCTCTGCCTGAGGAATTTTCCTTTGGGGAAGCCTTGCATGCTATGAGGGAACAATTTCAATGGCAGGGCCAGGATTTTTCAGACTCTAGGAAAAGGCTTAGAACCTTTTTGCATTTGCCACAGCATAGGCCTTTAGCCATTCCTCCAGTACTTACTGTTGTGGATGATGCATTTAATGATGCTTGTACTGCTCCTGATTCTCTTCCTCCGGCCCCTGCTAAGCCCGATAGGTACTACAGGGTTCCGGACACACATTATCATTTGTATAAGGCTCCTTTTGCAGATCCCGAAACTATCTCCCAGGGACCCAAGGCTGTAGCAGCTGCCTCTGCCAAAAACCTCCTCCCCTCTGAAAGGGAATCTAGGGCCTTAGAGAGATGGGGTAAAAAAGTTTACACTTCTGCTACTCTTTCAGCTAGGGCCTTGAACTGTCAATTCCACATGATTCAATATCAGGAATTTGTTAGACCAGTTAACTAAAAAACTGTCCTCCGATGAACCATTAGACAAAAAATCTGTTCAGGAAATGGTACATAACATTTAGCAGGTCAGTAATCATTCCTTAAAATGCGGCTATGATGCACTGGAGGCTTCCTTTAGATCAGCCATGACTGATACAGTGATCAGAAGACATGCATGGTTAAAAGAGCAGTCCTTACCAGACCATGTTAAATCAAAGCTCCTAGATGCTCCCATGGATAAGCTCAATTTGTTTGGCTCCCCTGCACAGCAGGTGCTGAAGAAGGTGGAAGAGAAAGCGAAATCTGTCCAGACAGTCAAGGATTTCTTGCAGGACCAGCCTCCAAGGTTTAGCAGGAACTGGCCTTCCAAGAATTGGTCCTTTCCAGACACCTCCAGAGCTGAGAGAGGCAGGAATAGGCGCTCAAGAGGCAGGGGTCAATCCAGAGATGCCTACAGGGGATGTCAGTGGCAGGCTAACAACCAGCGAGGTACAGCCACAGATCCAGCCACCACCACTTCCACAGGACAATCACATGACTTGGCACTGGCACCGCCTACCAGGGAACAACTAGAAGCACCCTTAGGCGGGAAGCTAGCCTTATTTTCAGTAAACTGGCATTACATCACAGGAGACAAATGGATTTTACAGACAATAGACCAAGGTTACAGGTTTCACTTCCATACTCTACCAAGGAAGAGAGGAATGCCAAACCTACCTCCAAATCAGAAGACAGAAGCTCTACAACAAATAAATCACTTACTAAGGATGAGAGCTGTAGAAAGGGTACCATCTATGGAACAAGGGCAAGGATTTTACTCCAGACTCTTCCTGGTACCAAGAAAAGAAAACCAATGGAGACCTATTCTCGACCTGTCCGCTTTAAACACATACCTCATTGTTCCAAAATTCAAAATGTTGACCCTACAGCAACTTCTTCCCATGCTGGGCAAGGAGTCTTGGCTGGTAACTCTAGATCTCAAGGAGGCATACCTGCACGTCCCCATATGACCAAATTGCAGAAGATACCTCAGATTTCTTGCAGGATCAGAGCATTATCAATTCTCAGCATTGCCCTTTGGCTTATCTACTGCGCCCAGAGTATTCACGAAATGCCTGGCATCAGTAATTGCTCATTGCAGGCTTCAGGGAATTCAAATTTACCCTTACCTGGACGACTGCCTGTTACAAGCGGACAACAAAAACAAACTAACAAAAGACTTGCAAAGGGTCTTTCATCTACTGCAAGCCCTGGGATACACAGTCAATATAAAAAAGTCAAGGCTGATACCATCCCAAAGGATAACCTTCTTGGGTACAGAGCTGGACACATCAAAACAAATGGCATTCCTAACGGTAGAAAAACAGGAGCAACTCCCTCTCTACTTCATGGCATTAACAAAGCAGGACCAGCTAACAGCAAGAAAAGTCCTGCAAGCCCTGGGTTACATGGCATTCTGCATAATATTGATTCCACATGCCAGACTACATATGAGAAAGTTACAGTGGTACCTAAGGAATTTATGGTCTCAGCACAAGCACAGCCTAGAAACCCAAATTCCAGTAATTCCATGCCTAAAGCAAGAATTCCAATGGTGGGCTCAGGCCTGTCAATCAAACAAAGGACTGCCCTTCCACAGCACTCAACCAAGCCAGACCACCACAACGGACGCCTCAGACCTCGGTTGGGGGGCGCACATGCTGGACAAGTGCATACAAGGCTTATGGACTCAAGACCAGCTGCACCTACACATAAATCAAAAGGAAATGCTGGCAGTAAAACTGGCAATCCAGACATTCAGACCATTTCTTCGACAGGGTCAACTGTTGATAAGGACGGACAACACCACAGTTATGTGGTACATCAACAAACAGGGAGGCACACATTCATACCCTCTATGCCGGATGGCAATGGACCTCTGGAATGTGGCCCTGAGCTTCAACATTCAGTTACAAGCAATTTTTGTGCCAGGAAAAGAAAATATTCTAGCAGACATCCTAAGCAGAACTACCACGGATGCCTACGAATGGATGCTGCATCCGGACATCTTCAAAACCATTACAGGGAAATGGGGACTACCAGAAATAGACTTATTTGCATCCCCACACAATCACCAACTGAAAAAATTCTGCACGAGGACGTACCACCCACTTGCTTGGAAAGTGGATTCCCTATCTTTCAGTTGGAAGAACCTGACAGCATATGCATTCCCACCTCTTCCTTTGATGCACAAGGTGCTATTGAAGATCAAAGAAGACCGCCCAAGGATCATCCTGATAGCTCCAGACTGGCCAAGGCAACATTGGTACCCATTACTGAGGAGTATGTCTCTGGAACAAATATGGCCTCTGCCCCTAGTTCCCTTGCTGTTAACACAGAACAACTTCAAAACCCTGCAGCCAAACCTGAAAACACTGCAGCTGGCTGCCTGGAACATTGCTCAAGACCAAATAACCCAGAATTATCTCAAAGGGTTAAAGACATTATCTTGGAGGCTCGCAGACCCTCAACAAGAAAAAATTATTCAGCAAAATGGAAAAGATATCTCATTTGGAGTACTGCAAAAGGAGAAAATGTGTCACTGGTAAACATAGCTAACATCCTGGAATACTTGGCAGAGCTCTTCCACAATGGCCTGTCCTATTCTTCCATTAAGATTCATGCATCAGCTATTTCAGCAGAATACAACTTGGATCCTCCAGTCTTCTCACATCCTCTGCTCAGGCAGTTTCTGAGAGGAATTAAAAATGTAAAACCACCTAGGAAGCCACCATTGCCAGCATGGGACTTGAACTTTGTGCTAGAAAAGTTGACACTCCCTCCTTTCGAGCCAGCAGCAACAGCAGAATTACAGTACTTATCATGGAAAACTGCTTTCCTGCTTGCAATCACTTCAGCAAGAAGGGTTTCTGAACTACAGGCATTAATGGCAGTACAGCCCTTCCTGATCTTCCATCAAGATAGTGTCCATGAGAACTAATCCTACTTTTATGCCAAAGGTGGTCTCCAGGGTATCTTTAAACCAAGCTATCCACCTGCCTACATTCTTCCCCAACCCACAGAACAGGGGAGAAAGACTGTTGCATACCTTGGATGTACATAGACAATTACGCTACTACCTGGACAGGACCAAGAACAATAGAAAAACTGACCAGCTACTGGTAGCATATGCAACAGGAATGGAAGGAAAAGCAATTTCAAAACAGACCATCTCTAAGTGGATAGGAAATTGCATTAGATTTTGTTACTCTTACCATGGAAAGAAAACTCCAGAAAACATCAGACCTCACTCTACAAGGGCTACAGCCACTACCACAGCCTTTTTACGAGGAGTGGCTACCAAAGACATTTTAGAGGCTGCTACTTGGAGCTCCGTGCATACATTTGCCAAGCATTATAATTTACCCTTATACTCCAGATCCCGAGCAGGTTTTGCCACTGCTGTTTTGCAAGGGATCTTAACTACACCTCCTCCTCCCCCAGTTTGGCTATGGTATTCTACCCATTTGTAAGGACTGCAGATGCATCCTTGAAGGACATAGTACAGTTTTGTACCTACCATAAATGTAGATGTCCGATAGGCATGCATCTGCAGTCAGGATTACCCTCCCTCCTGCCCCTCTGAGGTACTCCTAGGGTATTTACCCATCTTCTAGCTAGCTGGGGGAATCTATTATGGTGTATTTGTTTGTATATATGTATATACATGTTTATTTTTATTTGCTCTCTCTTATTTGGAAACTTTTGCAATTATCCAAATTTAGCCTTCCTAGAGGGCACCTGGCATCTGGGGCAAGAAACACTGAGGAAGATGGCATCGGCTGATACCTTTATACCCGAATAACTGCAGCTATGACGTCGGGTGAAGTGCGACATCAGCCGAGGCCAGACCCAGACTTTGGAATCCGGCCGACCGAAGGGCTGCCTGACGACAGGACAACCCATTTGTAAGGACTGCAGATGCATGCCTATCGGACATCTACATTTATGGTAGGTACAAAACTGTACTTTCAGCCCCCTAGGTTTAGTAGGAATTTACCAACTAAATACTCGTCCTTTCCCCCTCAGTCAAAAAGCAGCCAGTGGAAACCCCGGACAGAAAGGCCTCAAAAGCAGCATCACTCAAAGGCCCAGGCAGTGGTTCTCAGGAACCCCCAAGCTGGGGAGTTCTAGGCCACAGGGCCCTGGCAGTGAGCAGCAATGAGTCTTCCTTTCCTGTCCCCCCCACCCTCTCCAGAAAAGATAGGAAGGCCGTCCCTGTTCAAAGAAAACTAGTCCCTCATTACCTCAGACAAGTGGGTTCTGAAAGTTATTTCAGATGGTTACAAGCCCGCTTTTAATGAGACATTAAGATCCTCAGGTTACCTAGCTGTTCCACAAAATCCAAGAGCAGAAGCCTTTTCTCAGAGTCTCAGCCTATGCTCACAGGGCTCAATTGAACCCAGTACCAGATTATCAGCTAATGAAAGGATTCTATTCCGTGGGCGGCCACGGTGGTGCAGTGGTTAGCATTACTGCCTCACAGCAAGAGGTTCTCCAGTTCGATCCTCGGCTGGGGTGCCTTCTGTGCGGAGTCTGCATGTCCTCCCTGTGGTCACGTGGGTTTCCTCCGGGTGCCCTGGTTTCCTCCCACACATCCCAAAGACATGCTGCAGGTGGATTGGACACTCTAAATTGGCCCTAGGTGTGCGTGTGAGTGTGCCTTCTGTGGAAGGTTGGGCGCCGGGCTGGCAACTCGACACTGTAAAACTCCACTGCCATTCACTGTGCGGACAAGGTGATCCGCTGTGGCGACCCCTAACCGGGAAAAAGCCGAAGAAGAAGAAGAAGAAAGGATTCTATTCCATGCTATTCCTGGTTTCCAGAAAGGAAGGCTCTTGGCACTCTATTTTAGACCTGTCCACCCTCAAAATGTTGACTCTTCAAAAAATTATTTCTATGTTAGCCCCTCGGGCATTAATGGTCACCTTAGACCTAAAAGATGCCTACTTGCACATTCCTATAAAGGGATCTTGCAGAAGTTGTCTTTGCTTCCAAGCAAGTGCCAGTCCCTTTCAATTCTCTGCATTGCTCTTTGGATTGTCTACTGCTCCCAGGGTCTTCACAAAATATTTAGTTCCTGTGGTCACCTTCTCAGAACAAGAGGGATACACATTTACCCCTATTTAGACTGCCTCATTCAAGCCACAAGTTGGTCAAAGCTCCTCCAGGGTTTGGCCTTCAGTCAGAACTTCCTCACCTCCTTGGGTTTCACCATAAATCTTTGCAAATCCAACACAAGCCCATCCACTTGGATTGTTTTCCTGGGGAATCTTCTGGATTACTCCCTTCAAAAAAACTTTCCTCCCTCCAAAATAGGTCTCCTTTTTGACTCAATACTTCTAAAACATTATGTAGAGACAATGCCCGCCAGCCAGGGAATTCCTCAGAGCATTAGGCTACATGGCATTTTGTATCCTTATGATCCCTCTAGCCAGGCTACACATGAGGAAACTCCAGTGGTACCTCAACAATCTATGGTGCCAGCACTCACAATACCTGGAGACAGTTCAGCTGATCCCTTTTCTCAAGGAGGAATTTGCATGGTGGACACGTATTTGTGCCCAGAACCTGGGTCTCTCCTTCATGTTCATCCGTCAAGGCCAAACTTTAACCAGAAATGCTTCAGAGGCATCCTGGGGGGTGGCTAATTTCCAACATCTTCAGTCCCAGGGCAGATGGGAAGATCAGTTCAGGCACAAGCGCATAAATTGGAAAGAACAGATGGCAGTGTGAAAGGGCCTAGTGGCTTTCAAAGATCAGTGGAATCCAGGGGTCCTGCTTGTCAAAACAGACACCACAGTCATGTGGTACATAAAGGAAGGGAGCACCCACTGTTCTCCTCTGTCAACTATCAATGCAGGTTTGAGACACACCTCACTCTTTCAGGTTGCACCTCATATCACAGCACGTCACAAGAACTCAAAACACTCCAGCAGATCATCTCAGCAGGAACTTGGTGGATCCCCATGAGTGCCTGTCAGGTCACACTCCATTAGGGCTACTGCAACCTGTGCTGCCTTCCTGAAAGGAGTTGCTACTGAGGATATTCTGGAAGCTGCCACCTGGTCATCTGTGTACACCTTCACGAAACACCACCACTTAGCAGCCTTTTCCAGGTCCAGAGCAGGATTCACCACTACCATTCTGCAGGGCATTCTGCCCTCTCCCTAATCACGTTCCACCCTCATTTCTGCTTGGGAAAATTTTCCACAAGTCACGACTGCAACAGTGAAACACGAAAAACA
This sequence comes from Protopterus annectens, assembly GCF_019279795.1. NCBI lineage: Eukaryota > Metazoa > Chordata > Ceratodontiformes > Protopteridae > Protopterus > Protopterus annectens. The sequence continues at coordinate 530,444,037 of NC_056741.1, forward strand.
TAGTGCAGTTGAGTACACTTGCGCTAAAATGTCTACATTTATGGTATTTACTGTTGCAGTCATCTTTCTATCCCTCTTTCCCCTTAGCCTACTAGGTAGTCTACTTGTAACTACTTCTCTAGCCAAGAGAATTCCCCTTTGGCTTCTTATCCAGTTTAGGTGCTCTTTCTCAGCCCCTACTGCTCATTTTGGGGCTTTTCTCTTTTAGGGGGCAAGAAAAAACCTACTTTGAAATTGGCTGGCTCTCTGTACCGTGGTGCACTGATGTCTGTTCAGGCACCCACCAGCCTAAGGAGGAGGGGAATTTTTCTGTGGTAGGTAGGCTGGCCAAGGGCTTTCATGGCAGGAAATCCCACAAGTCAGGAGTCTGGACTAAACAGTGAATACACTCGAACATCTAGATTTTTGGTAAGTGTACACAACTGTACTTTATAAAGAATCAGATGAATCCTTTATAATACTTTCTGATGTTTCTAGTACTGCATTTAATTGCCTAAGTATTTTGAAAATGGCTCAGTAACTCATCCCCTTGTGGAAACAATAGGTCACATGGGTGGGTTTGATAAAGATTTATGAAATTTTGATGCATCATATATCCTGGATATTTTAGGTGGTGTATATAAGTATTTGTGTGTCTAATGATATTTCACCATTTGTATGCTTATGATTATTCAGGTTATTGAGGAGTGGATAAAAGGGGGTGATATCAAATTAAAAGAAAAAAGAATACAAATGGATTATCACTATTAGAGCACATAATTATCCAGGTTTGATTGGTATGCTTAGTATTAGACTTGTGTTGAAAGAACTACATAACCAAATAAAATGTAAAGAAATGTCAATTCATTATTACTTTAATTGTAAAGGATTATATGATTAATTGATTTTGTCATATGGTTTTAATTGTTGAGAGTGAACTGTGTTCTGAGAATTTTTTGGCCTGATGAAGCATTTTATGCGAAAGTGACACTAGCATTAATTTAAGTATTCTTATCTGCAAGTAGATCCAAATATCTTTGCTTTGTTTCTGTACCATTTAGTTGGTTTATCTGGACTTATCGCTTAGCATCATTTTTTACAAGTTAATACGTAACTCAAGCAAAAGACTATAAAAAGTGGAAAAGGATGATGTAAAATGGAGGGAGCATTCAAAAGATAAAGGTAAATTAGGATATTGAATATAAATCCTTAAGGAGACTAAAAACTACCATAAAATAACAGAAAATGTTCTAAGGAACTAAGCCAGTGTAGTAATGATGAAAGGAAATTTTGCTATTAGGCATGCCTGCAAACAATAGTATAGAAAAAAGGGGAGAGACATGGAATTAAATGGAGGAAGTTTATTTTCATCTTATTTTGCATTTGTTGACTGGGAAAGTCCGACTGGACACAAGTCCTTTTTCAGTGGAGGCCCGGGAAGAAACGTTCCATAAAAGGCAAAAATGTCAATTAACACACAAGTAATGGCAAAATGCACACAAATACAAAGTTATACTAGGGTAAGAAATCGCATAAGTATCAGCAGATCACATATTACAAACTGAGATTACAGTCAGTTGACATATTTATGGGTTTACATGTCTTATGAGTGTAGGCAGCTCATATATTACTAGATACAGTGGATATAAAAAGTGTACCCCCCCCCCCCGTTAAAATGCCAGGTTTTTGTGATATAAAACAATGAGACCACAATAAATCATTTTAAAACATTTCCCACCCCCGTTAAAATGCCAGGTTTTTGTGATATAAAACAATGAGACCGCAATAAATCATTTTAAAACCTTTCCCACCTTTAATATGACCTATAACCTGTACAATTCAATTGAAAAACAAATCTGTTGGGGGGGGGTATGAAAAATGTACAGTAAGCTGGTTGCATAAGTATGCACAACTTAAACTAATACTTTGTTGAAGCCCCTTTTGCTTTAATTAGAGCATTCAGTATTCTTGGGTACAACATTCCATCAATTAGTGACTGATCAACCACAAATAAAGTTCCTTTCCTAGTAGGATTTTCCTGACATTTACTCAGTTGCCTGCTACAGCAAAAGCCATGGTTCGCAGAGAGCTTGCCAAAGTATCAAAGGGATCCCATTGTTGAAAGGTATCAGTCAGGAGAAGGGTAGGGTTGCAAGATGGAAGGATTTTCTTACACAGAAACATCCAGGCCTGGCTAAAATTTGCAAAACAATACATCAAGTCTCCCAAAAGCATGTGGGAAAATGTGTTCTGGTCTGATGAGACCAAGGTTGAACTTTCTGGCCACAATTCCAAAAGGTATTTTTGGATCGAAAACAACACTTTGCATCACCAAACGAACACCATCCCCACGGTGAAGCATGGTGGTGGCCGTATCATGCTTAGGGTTTGCTTTTCTTCAGCTGGAACTGGGGCTTTAGTCAAGGTGGAGGAATTATGAACAGTTCCAAATACCAATCACTTTTGGCCCAAAACCTTCAGGTGTCTGCTAGGAAGATGAAGAGGAATTTCATCTTTTGACATGACCATGACCCCAAGCATGCATCCAAATCAACAAAAAAATGGCTTCACCAGAAGAAAATTAAAGTTTTGGAATGGCCCATCCAGAGCCCAGACCTAAATCCAATAGAAAATCTGTGGTGTGACCTGAAGAGGGCTGTGGACAAGAGATGCCCTAACAAGCTGACAGATTTGGAGTGCTTTTGCAAGGAAGAGTGGGCAAATATTGCCAAGTCAAGATGTGCCATGCTAGTAAACCCCTATCCTAGAAGAATGAATGTTATTAAATCAAAAGGTGCTTCAACAAAGTATTTGTTTAAGGGTGTGCACACTTATGCAACCAGATTATTGTATGTTTATTTTTTTATATTTATTTAAAAG